>NC_090265.1:549857774-550102774 GCF_040414725.1 Anabrus simplex | reverse complement strand
TAGTAAAGGGAACGTGCCATTATAATGAAAATACCTTCCCTATTTCCAGTCATAGTGTAGTTGGGGAAGTATCATGAAATCGCAGGTGGCCTTGAGTGTTAGCAATCAAAAACGTGATGGAGTTTTTCCGTTTTAATGCCAGGCCACCGTGTGTACTTCCAGTCGCTGTCGAGTTGGAGAGTTCCCATTACAATGGGATATCTTGTTTCCTTTTTCCAATGATAATCAGTTGGGGAGTTTTAACTATAATGGCAAGCGGACTTGTCTACCGACAGTATTAGTCCAATTGGGGAGTTCGAGTAGAAGTCAGAGTCGAGTTGGGAGTTTTAATTATAATGACAGTTCTGCTTACTTATTTTTTTGCTATTTGCTTTAGGTCGCACCGACACAGATATGTCTTATGGCGATGAAGCGATAGGAAAGGCCTAGGAAGTGAAAGGAAGCGGCCGTGGCCTTAATTAAGGTACAGCCCCGGCTTTTGCCTGGTGTGAAAATGGGAAACCACGGAAAACCATCTTCAGGGCTGCCGACAGTGAGGCTCGAACCCACTATCCCCCGATTACTGGATACTGGCCGCACCTAAGCGACTGCAGCTATCGAGCTCGGTTGCTTACTTAGTGCCGGTCACAGTCGAGGTGGAGGGTTTCCGTTATTACGGTAGATCATTTTTGCTATTCCCAGTCAGATGAGTTGGAAAGTTTCGGTTAGAAAAGAAGGCCCATTTGTCTACTGTTAGCGAAATGTATTTAGGGTTCTTCAATATAATGGCAGGCCCACTGGTGGGCAGGCGGTCACAATCGAATTTCAAGGTTCCCATTATCATTATAGGTCGTCTTTGCTATCCCCAGTCACTGTTGATTTGCGAAGTTTTCATTGAAATGGCATTTCCGCTTGCCTATGGCCAGTTAGTATCAAGTTGGCGACTTTTCATGACAATGTCAAGCCTTCTTGCCTATTACCAATCAAAAATGTGTTCGGGCGTGTGGGTTATAAAAGTAGGTCCCCTTGCTACTGCCAAACCCAGTCAATTTGGGGGTTCCCATGATAACGGCAGATCTTCTTTCCTATTTCCGGTTATCGTGTTTTGATTATATTGCCAGGCCCCCTTGCGTATTGGCAGTCACAACGAAGTTGGACAGTTTTCATTGTAATATTATTCCAGTTTGTCTACTGCGAAAAACATTGAGTTGAGGAGTTAAAATTATATTGGCAGACCCCCTTACCTTCTGCCAGTCACAACCGACGTGGGGTATTTTCATTACAGTGGCAGATCCTCTTGCCTATTGCCAGTCACAGTCGAGGTGGAAGGTTCCCTACCGCTACAGACAGTAGATTTGAGCAGCTTTGGTTATGATGACAGCCAACGGCCGTAGCCGTGTTGAAGCACCGGATCCTGTGAGATCTCCGAAGTTAAGCAACACTGGACGTGGTCAAGATTTGGATGGGTTGCCACGCGCTGTTGGGTGGGGTTAAGGGAATGGAGGAGCGGAAAGGGACTGGCCACCCTACCGTACGTAAACTCCGGCTCAGGCACACCTCTACGGAGGTTCGGACCTGCCTTCGGGCAGAATACACCCTTTAGTTATGATGTCAGGCATACTTTCTCTTATTGCCTGTCACAATGGACTTGCGCAGGTTTCATTATAATGGCCGGCCCACTTGCCTATCGATAGCCACAGCCCTCTTTCCTATATTCAGTCATAGTGTAATTGGCGAGGTTTGGTTATAATGGTAGTCCCGCTTGCCTACTGCGAGTCACAATCGAGTTGAGGAGTTTTAATTATAGTAGCAGTTCCCCTTGCCTACTACCAGTCACATTCAAAATGGGGAGTTTTCATCATCAATGCTGGTAGAGTTTACCAGTGCTAGTCACAGTCGAGTTTGAAGTTGCTATTATAACGGCCGATCTCCTTTCCTATTTCTAGTCATAGTCGAATTGGGAAGGATTTTTATAATAGCAAGCCCCTTACCTACTGCAATTCACAATCGAGTTGAGGAGTTTTAATTATAATAGCACTCCCCCTTGCCTACCACCAGTGTCAATCAAGCTCGAGAGTTTTCATTTTAAGGGCAGACCCCCTTACCTAGGGCCAATCGCAGTCAATTCGGAGAATTCCCATTTTAACGTAGGTCTTCTTCCCTATTCCCAGTCAGTGTCGATTTGGCCAGTTTTCATTATGTTGGCATGCCCCCATTTCTACTTCCAGATAATCAACAGTGTGCTTGGAAAAATTAAGTAACACTGATGATCTTCCCATAATTAGGAGTCTATTCGTTTATGGGATCAATTTCATTTAATTTGTCACCAGTACACGTACTGAAGCGAAGGAAGAACAGAGTCATTGAAGAACCTCTTGATAAACAATGTTTCGTGTTTTATTTTCTGGTGCACATATAAACAGGGACTTGCTGCTGCTGACTCGGGAACATGCGACGTACAGTTGCCCGTGGGAAAAGCAGGGTGATCTGAGGTCAAGTCCAGCAATACTCAACGTCTGGCCTTGGGATTTGTTAATAGTCATCGCAAAGCAGAGGCTGACTGGAAACTGCAGACGCTTGAACTCAAACGGGTAGTTGGTTGGGATTAGTGGTATCCGCGGGATAAGAACTGACTCTCCTTCACCGCATCCAGTCATGATAGTTGCCTCTATCACATGTTTGTGGAGGGCGTTTACCTGAAGTCTTGTCCCATTGCACAAATTAGGTGGGCTGAGATTGCGCATGAGTATGATTGGTGCGCCGATCTTTAAGGTAATTTTGTGCGATGGAAGCCCCGGAGCCGTTATAGAATTCAGGAACTCAGGAGGATAGTGAACTGCGTCGTCAGAGTTGATTACTTCATTGACAGACGTATAAACTGTCTCCTCGCCGTGGAACATTGTGAGGATAGTCGAATTAATGTACGCCGCTTGTTCATTAGTTGGAGTTAAGATCGCTCTGCAGCAGAGCCATGAGATGGGTTTGCTCCTAATATTTTCTACGTCCGGGTACACCGATGAAATGAGAGCTTCAAGGTTAGAAAGCGACAAACAAAATTCATCAGAAAGAGTAATGATCCCGTTACTGTCTCCCAGTGAGCCGTTCCCAATCGACAACAATATTTCAGTGAATGTATGTATGTTTTCATCACCACCTAGATGTACCCTCATATTCTGTGTCAGAGACAGTTTTTTGATATTTGGCCAAAGTGATGATCTCCTTAATGAAGCGTTCACTTCATCTGCTCTGCTCCCTCTTGGAACAACCGGTAACGTTTGACGAAAATCACCAGAAAAGAGGATAGGGACACCTCCAAAGAAGTTATCACTGTTTCGGATGTCCCGCAGCGTTCGGTCAACTGCTTCAATCGCCTTTCTGTGAGCCATAGTGCATTCATCCCAAATTATAAGACTGCAGTCTTGCAGAACCTTGGATATGTTACTTTGTTTTGTGATGTTACATATTGGTGACTCTGTGCAGTCAAGATCTATAGGCACTTTAAACATCGAGTGAGCAGTTTTGCCACCGGGTAAAAGAGTGGCTGCGATCCCCGAAGAGGCTACTGCTACAGCAATCTTACTATCCTGTCTGATCTTAGACAACAGTAAGTTAATCAGGAATGTTTTTCCAGTTCCGCCCGGAGCGTCTAAGAAAAACATTCTACTTTCCTTATTTCTAACACAGTTTAATATTTCCCGATATACTACAGTCTGTTCATCTGTAAGTTTTGGTTCATTTAATAGAACAAAAGACCTTAACGCTTCTTTATTGTAATTTGTTTCCCTGAGATAGTCAGCATTTAACGTTTGTAAGATCTGAGGGGAAGGAAGGCCGTAAATGTTCAAAGGCTGACCGCCAATCGATAGAACGTATTCTTCGAGGTCTTGAAGACATCTGTCTTCCACATGGGCGATCATTTCATGAGCAGTACCGTCGTTACAGGGGGAAAGTTGTCGTAAGAAATCTTCTGCTAGGCTCTCCTTATATTTGTTCCACAGATCCAACGGATCAGAGAGACTGCAAAAGACTAACAATATGCCAAAAAGCCGGCGAAGTTTTGCTGGGCTTTGTGAAACTATCGCCTCCTTCAGTGTCTCTTCCCATTGAGAGTCATCCAGGAGTAATCCATGGGCTTTGCATGCACTCCGATATGTAGGGTGAAGTATGCCATTGACGGTGCGAAGGTCAGTGAAGGATGTTGGTCCCCTGACAGTGAACAGAAGCATGCGTAAATAGAAGCACTCGGAATTATTAGGATGGACTGCATACACTCGGCTAATTACGTGCTGCTTTCTAACGCCCGAAAATGCTACCACAGGTACTCCTTTCTTTCTTCTTACAAATGTACCTTGCTGTTTGTTATACGTATAGTAAGAGGGAACGTCTTCATACAACAGTGTCTTAGCAAAATCATCTGTCTGACATAAGTTAAAGAATGCCATTAAGGTGGTGTTACGTGGATTTTCTACTATGTCATGAGCCGTTTCTGCAGTAAAGACAATTCTTTGAAAATTTTGTAGATGCACATCTAAATGCATTACTGGAGGATACCTTTCATGGATAGGAAATGAAAGAATTCGCCAAACTGCTTCTGAGCTGGATATGTACCTTCCGCTCTGATACTGGCACACTTCATCATTTTTGTCTTGCAGACCTAAGACTGCCTGATCGCTTCCTTTGTTGATGTACTTACAGATGTATTTGATGGACTTAACACTGCTACAGTATTCAACATTGATGTGTGTTTTGAATACCCTAGACAAAACAGGACAGTATGGCACTATCCATCTATTATCCACTTCCATATCCTGTCCATTTATCATAAGGCGTGCAGTGAAGCCACCCATAGAAGGAATCCTGCGCTTGTAGGATGGGTACCCATCGTTCCCTGTGACAGTTTCATTGACGAATGCTCGTGGGTATCGTTTTGAGCATCGTCCACCTTTCATACATGGTGAGCCTACGTTGAAAGATCCGCATGGTCCATGGACCATGTGACATTTAACTATGTTAAAAAGCTGTGGATCTTTATCAGGATCTGGAAATTCAGCACTAATAACCTTATCAATATCGACGGGTCGTATCTTGTCCTCAAGCCATAATAATATGTGGGCGTGAGGCAAGCCACGCTTTTGCCATTCAACAGAGTACATAAAACAAAGAGTTGGCCCAAATATTTGTTCTCTGGTTAGTAAGTCCATGAGAGATTTTAATTTCATGTGAAATACACGTGTAATAATGTCGTGACGATCATTCGCTGACTGACCATTATATACGGCATTACCAATTTCTTCCCATTTTGGATTAGTTGTAGCTGTAATAAAAAGATCTGGACATGAGTATTTTCGCACATAACAGAGTGCATCTTGAGATCGCTCGTGCATATATCGGGGTCCTCCAGTGAAAGTGGACGGTAAAATGACTAACCGTCCCAAATCTGCCATGTTACCCTCGTCCTTCCTCAGGGCGTCTTTAAGGTGAATGTAGCTCTCAGCCCTTAATTCCCTTTGGTGTGTTCTGATATAGACTAACCTTTCAGTCTCTATTTTAGCATACATGTCTACCCAGAACTGATTGGACAGTTGACGGTAACAATGTAAGTAGTTTACCTCGCCTTGTCTTATCATTATACGATAAGAATAAAACTGAAGAGAAGATGTTTTCTTGAGAGGGGTCTTTAGTTCTCCGGTTCGTGGGTCTACGTGGTACAGTAGGAAGTGGTAGCCATCATCTCCACGAGGGAACATCAGGGGATATTGAAGAGCGTCGTATGATCGGTGGGTTTCAGATATTCGTCTCAGGCCCTGGTCTCTTGTCCGAAGCACGATGTCTCGCTTATCACATTCGTGTCCAACCAATATGACAGCTATCTCGTTTGTTGTCGGCTGATTATAACAGCCTCTGTGCTCACCAGCAGGAACTCGGTCGGCGTGGATCACAATCTTGTGGGTGTCACCGTCCGGCATTGTCTCTAGAGTTGTCTTCAGTTCCTTGACATATGGGTTCACATCATGTAACATGCCCTGCAAATCATTAACTAAATAGGTTTTTAAATTTGGTATTATTGCTGTTCTTTGATCTACCTGTGCTTTGTGGTCTGCAATGAAATATATTTGAAGATATTTAGAATTTTCATTGTTTGCAGGGAGAAGTGAACCTATTAAGTGGTATACTTGTCCTTGAATTTTGAATGTTGGCATAAAATTTCCTTCCACTACTTTAGTAGCTCCGAAGCTTGTCATTTGGAATGCGCTGTTGTAGGCTCGCACAAATTGAAGAAAATGGCGAGAGTCAGTATGCGTCCCATTTAACAGAGAAATAAGAAGTTCCGGTAGAGGAGTTAGATGATTTAATTTAATTTTTCCGGAAGAGCAGCACATTCCCTCTGGCTCTTGCTTCCATTTGAGAGCCCTACAGAAAGGGCACACTTTACTCAAAGACCCTATATGGGCTCTTGGATGGTAGTCGATAAGAGGGTTATAAGCAAATGCACTTCGCTGCTTTTCATGCCATGGAATCATATTAGGACACCTAGATTCAATTGACGTTGAATGTAATTCTCTAACATTGGCATGTCTCACTCTATCTTCATCTAACCGTCTGAGATATTCATCAGTGGTCTCTGATGAACGTCTTTCTGCTGCACGTAGTCTTTTCTCTTCCTGCTGGACATTTTGCATTTCGTTTAACGATGCGTAGGTACTTCGTCGTTGTGTTAACGCCTGAGAATATTCCTCCGCAGCTAGGTTTTCGCGTGTGAGGGAATGGTGCTCTCTGTCATGCTCCATTCGAGCCATCCGCTGATCCTCTGATTCTGTTTCTCTTAAACGCATCTGTCTAAATCTTTGCGATCTGAGTCTTGCCTCGCGGTCTGAAGCAGTCTCAGAAGCCCTAGATGTGGACTGGCGTGCTCTCTGTGAGCGAAGCCTGGCCTCGCGCTCAGAAGCAGTCTCCGAATCACGGTCAGTGCTCTTCCTCAGTCTGTCTGCATTGAGTTTGGCTTCGCGGTCTGAAGCAGTCTCAGACGCCCTAGATGTGGATTGGCGTGTTCTCTGTGAGCTAAGCCTGGCCTCGCGCTCAGAAGCACTCTCCGAATCACGGTGAGTGCTCTTCCTCAGTCTGTCTGCACTGAGTCTGGCCTCGCGGTCTGAAGCACTCTCAGACGCCCTAGATGTGGACTGGCGTGTTCTCTGTGAGCTAAGCCTGGCCTCGCGCTCAGAAGTACTCTCCGAATCACGGTGAGTGCTCTTCCTCAGTCTGTCTGCACTGAGTCTGGCCTCGCGGTCTGAAGCACTCTCAGACGCCCTAGATGTGGACTGGCGTGTTCTCTGTGAGCTAAGCCTGGCCTCGCGCTCAGAAGCAGTCTCCGAATCACGGTGAGTGATCTTCCTCAGTCTGTCTGCATTGAGTCTGGCCTCGCGCTCAGAAGCACTCTCCGAATCACGGTGAGTGCTCTTCCTCAGTCTGTCTGCACTGAGTCTGGCCTCGCGGTCTGAAGCAGTCTCAGACGCCCTAGATGTGGACTGGCGTGCTCTCTGTGAGCTAAGCCTGGCCTCGCGCTCAGAAGCACTCTCCGAATCACGGTGAGTGCTCTTCCTCAGTCTGTCTGCATTGAGTCTGGCCTCGCGGTCTGAAGCAGTCTCGGAAGCCCTCAATATCTTAACTTTTTTAGCTTTTGATATGGACCGTCCAATGTTAATTCGCTTCCTAGCAGGCATGGTCAAAGGAACAGTCACAAAAGTGTCGAAACCCAATCAGTAACTCTGTAATGGGCAGCAAAGTGCATGTGGTGGTGATTATTTTCTGTTGGTGACGGTGGTGTTGGTGATTATTGTTTTAACAGGACGTACAACGGGGCAACTATCCTCTATTAACACTAATCAGAAGAAAACTGAAAGAGATCCGATACTTCGAAGAATGAAGTTATCGGCAAAATAAAGGGAAGGGCCGCAATGAGCTCGAAAATATCAAAAACAGAAACCCCTCCCAGAGCAGAAACTGGGAAGGCAGGAAGTACTAAGGGGTAATAGTCAACAAAATAGAGGTAGTTGTGATTATTGTTTCGAGAGGTAGTACAAATGCGCAACAATCTTCTGTTAACACTAATCAGAACGAAATATGAAGAGATGCGATACTTCGAAGAATGAAGATATCGGAAAAGGAAGATAAAGTCCACAAAGGGGTTAAAAATCGCAATCAGCAACAGAATTGAAATGGCCGTATTGGTGATTGTTTCAAAAGGAAGGACAACTCCTCAACAATCCTGCCTTATCACTAATCAGAACGAAATTGAAAGAGATCCGATACTTCGAAGAATGAAGATATCGGCAAAAGAAAGGGAAAGGCCGCAAAATGCTTCCAAATAACAACCACAAACCCCGCCCAGAAAAGAATTTCAGATGCAGTGGTTCCCAATGAAATTAGAGTATCCGAAAATTTCTAAAGTGGAAATAAATTAACGTACCGTCGCAACACTTCTGAAACAGGAAACAATATTTCAGATATTTTTAAACGCAATAACTGACATGAACACTCACATAGATATGTTAACAATCTCAGTTAGAAAGTAACAATGTAATACAGAGAAGAACTAAGCGCCACCAGTGTGAATACCATTAAGCAGTCAAGTTCCTTTTGCTCAGAGCAATATTGATTTCGGTTACGCTTATCGACATGGATGATATAGACTGCTGAAGCTGACCGAAGTAGCTGTTGCCTGTGACTCACGGGTGGCCCAGATTGGTTGCGCAGTAGTGTCGTAGGACAGGTATCCTAATTAGGATAAAACCTTCAATACTGGTATTTTGAAGGTTTATGATGAGCCGAAATTATTATGTTATTATATTTATGTTTCGTGTCCATGGACGTATAACGTGCGGACGTACGGCACACAGATTTCCAATATGGCGTCAAGGAACAGCACCATTAGATCTCTGATGTAAAACATGTATAAATTCTATGTAGATTGTTTTAGAGAGCGATTGTTTTCTTTTTTGTATTCCGAGAGAGGCACTGGATGTTTTCTTCTATCTGACAGGATAAGTTCGTAGCGATAATAAAGTTGCTTTTAGAATACGTAAAAGTGTTCTCGTGTGATATTTTTATTGCGTAAAATAGAAAATCGCATATAGAGAACGACAGTAGATGTTGGTTTTCCCCACAGGAGCACCGTGACTGTGTAGCACACAACCGCACGTGTATCTTATTTCTTTGTTTATAGCTGTCTCTCTTATAAAGGAAAGATTTCCATGTAACATCTGTACGTAATTTCTTTCCTTATATTGCTGTTGGTGTATATAGTGACCTACTGTATTTTGCGTAGCGTGTGCATCGTAGTTCGTTTCTGTGAACCGCCTGTTGCGTGGTGAAGGTGGGAGGGGGGGGGGGGAGGAATACATCCGGGTTATTCCCTGCCTGTCGTAACAGGTGACTGAAATCGCCCCAGGGGTCCTTAACTTGGCAGGGTGGGCTCGCGACCACGGACCCTTTTAGGTGCACTTACTTATGCCACGCTCCTCACTTTAGCTATATTATCCGAACTTCCGTGGTCTATTCTTGTTCTTTGCAGACTCCGACGGCATAAGAACATTCGAGGCCTCATTTCCACGCCCTTCGCGGATAACTTAATTTCGGAAGAGTCGGATTCCTCCATTTTTGTCACTGATTACTGTTAATATAGGATGGTTGCCCCGTTGTAGTTCCTCTTGAAACAAAAATCAGCACCATCACCACTCTCTTCTCTCATCCGACTTGTGTTCTTATGTTTGAGAGATCTCGGGAGTTGGCCCAATTTTAAGATCGTATGCCGTTCCTGAGGCCAACCGAATGTGGAGGATTGTATTGAACAATTACGCCTTTCTGCTGGGATTCAATCAATCAATCAATCGATCAATCAATCAATCAATCAATCAATCAATCAATCAATCAATCAATCAATCAATCAATCAATCAATCAATCAATCAATCAATCAATCAATCAATCAATCAATCAATCAATCAATCAATCAATCAATCAATCAATCAATCAATCAACATACATACGGAGTAATTAAGGAAGAAAATAATAGTTAAGAAATCTGACATTAATGGAAAATAGATTATAATAACTGAGGAGAGCCGGATGACGACAAATATGTAAATACCAAGTGAATGTATTGCTCTTACTTATGCCCCTCAATAAATTATGCTGGTGTGAGTTATGGATATAAGAAAGCCGTAACAGAGGAGCAAATTAGGCGCAGGGATTCTTAGGTAAACATATAAGATGACTAATGGTGTTATTACTGAAGCTGTTCGAGAACGGTTATAGGCCTAACCTCCAACGATATTCCGCCATTATCCCGCAGAATGGCCGATTGACACCTCTCTTGTTATTCTACCGCCCCCACCCACAGCGGGACGTTGTCGGTCTGTCGGTCACTCAATGCAGAGCATGGTACCAGCAGAAAATTGTAAATTTCTCCGTCATGTGAAGAGTAAGGTAAATTATGAACATAACGAAAGTTGTTTATAATGAAGAGACGTTTCACGTACGGTAAACGAAGTTTACAGAAAATCAATAGTATAAGAGAAAAAGGAGGAAAACCATTCTGGTTTTCCTATAAACCCCCCATCTATTGTAATATTTTAAAATGATATGCACATAGAAACCTTCCCCGGGATGAGCATACTCTAAATATGAAGTTTGGTTGAGATCTATTTAGCCGTTTCGACGTGATGGCTTTCGTATAAACACCCCGTGTATTGAAAGATTTTAAAATGATATGCATATCGAAACCTTCCCCGGGATAAGTATACTGTAAATATGAAGTTTGGTTGAACAGACAAACAGACAGACAAACAGACAAACAGACAAACAGACAAACAAACAAACAGACACGAAACGTAAAAACCACCGATTCGGTCTTGAGTTGACCTAAAACGGATAAATATCTGAAAAATTGGCAAAACAAAAGAAATTACAGACAGCGGACCCCCTACAATTTTATTTATATAGATAATTTCGCTGCTGTAGAATCCTGGAGCTGACGTTGCCATGGTACGGTATTCTACATTGTATTCGAATATCGAAGTAAATAGTGTACATGCAGTAAATAAGATAGTTTTAAAATTGCATGTCTCTTAGCGTTATCCGAGAAAGAGCATGGGGAGGTCCCCGTACGTTTCCAATGTAAAGTGTTTGTTACGGATTTGTGATATAACGGCAGGCTCACTTGCCTACTGGCATTCACAATCAGGTTGGGAAGTTTACATTATAATTGCAGGCCCCATTGCCTACTATGCGGACAGAATCGATTTGGGGAGTTTTCGTTAAAATGGCAGCCCCCCTTTCCTACCTCCAGACAGATTACAGTTTTTATTATAATGGCAGGCAATTACCCTACTATCACTCGAAATTGAGTTGTGCAGTTATCATTATAATGACAGGCCCCTTTTCCTACTGCCAGCCAGCGTACTGCCAGTCACACCAAGTTGGTGAGTTTCCATCAAAATAGCAGGCCACTATGCCTAATGCCAGTCACATTTTAGATGAGTACATTTCTTTATAATGGCGGGCACCCTTGCCTACTGCCAAACACAATCGGGTAGGGGAGTTTTAAACAAAACTGCATGCTCACTTACCTTCTGCAAGTCAAATCGAGAAGGGAACTATTCATTACAATTGTAGGCCTTCCTTACTAATGACAGTTACACAGGAGTTGGAGAAGGAACCCTTTCCTACTGCCAGTCAAAGTCGGTGTGGGGAGTACTGATTACAATAGCAGACCGACCCTTTCTCGATCGCTAAATCGACATCAGTGAATATATATAGATCGACATACGAAAGTATATGCGTGTTTACAATATTGAAGACCTTCATTTACAGATTAACTGCTACTAAACGTACGTCATATCGACAAAGGATTATACCATAAGACACGCCGGATTTAGTGGCCTAAATGGCTGGTCCTATGATATGTCATCTATTCTTGGGTCAGATTTAGAAACGTGGAACAGGGTAAAGGTTTTGTAAGATCATCTCACATTACATTACTTTTCGGATAATAATGTGACAGCTACATACGTAGCATTTGGCTCACATATGGCTACTGAGTGGGCCAATTTTCGTGAAGAGTTTGATGATTCTGTATTTCATATAAGTAATTGAAAGTATGAATAATGCATGTGAAAATTCCAAATTGACTTAACATCGATTAATAGAGAAAAATCAAACGTAAAAGGGATACAGATACGGCATAAAGTCATAAGACCAAGGTTGTAGATCATTCCAAATTGAACGGAGATTGTGCAATCCGTTACGTGATAGGAATTTCCGAAGGTCTGCACCATCATTAAAATTGCCTGCATATTTCGATATTCTTCGGGGATAAAAATGAAAAATTTAATGATATAGGATTTTTCATTCGTTACAGGCTAAAACGTATAATTTTGTCAAATTTCAATTATCTTCTTATTCTTCTGGCAGATTATGCCACAATGTGGATTTTGGGCGAGGCGGGTAAAAATTAGGACTTTCAGGAAATCAAAAATTATGGAGATTGTTATTATTACCCCTTAAACGGAAAGCTGTACGAAAATTTCGCCAAAATAGTCAGTGTAGAGGTACACAGTCGTTACGATTTGATTTATATAGATAAGGAATCTGCTCCATGTAAAACACCTTTTGGGCTATGTCCGCTGGACTTAACCTGCAAAAGTGGCCATTCATGATATCTCCCTTATTAATCCTCCTGACGAAAAAATGCACATGAAAAAAAAGGTTTAGAGGTGGAATTCCATCAGGTTTGGTCGATTTCCAGTCAGGTTGGTCTTGTTCTGTATATATTGTGGAAGAGTAAAATCACCATTTCGGTTCCTTATAAACCGCCAGTCCATTCCGGAACATGAAATGTTATTTACGTTTAAAACCTACCTTTGGACAGGTGGATGCTAAATATAAATTTTGTTTCGAATGTCTTCAGTAGTTTTCAAGTTGTAAGGAATACGCTTTACACGCACCCGCTCGTGAGTTAAGTCCGATGGGACTTGTACAGAAAAACGGTCCTTTAATGATATCTCCCTTATTGATCCTCGTATCGAAATGATGGACATGAGAAAAAAAGGTTTAGACATTAATTTCTACCAAGGTAGGTAGACTTCCATAAACTTTTGTTGTGTATATTTTTTGGAAGTGCAAAATCACTGTTTCGGTTTCGTATAAACCCCCAGTTAGTTCAGGGATTTAGAAACAATATTTGCCCTGAAACCTATCAAGGACAGGTGTATTCTAAATACGAATCTTGGTGGAAATGCATCCAGTAGTTTCTAGCATTCACGTACATACGGCGT
The DNA here is from genome assembly GCF_040414725.1 of Anabrus simplex. Taxonomy (NCBI): domain Eukaryota; kingdom Metazoa; phylum Arthropoda; class Insecta; order Orthoptera; family Tettigoniidae; genus Anabrus; species Anabrus simplex. The sequence continues at coordinate 550,089,466 of NC_090265.1, read as the reverse complement.
AATTAAGGAAGAAAATAATACAGTTAAGAATGTTGAAACTAATAGAAAATGGATTATAACTGAGGACAGCCGGATAACGACAAATAAATAAATGCCGTGAGTTATGGATATAATAAAGCGCTAACAGAGGAGAAATTTAGGTTCAGTGATTCTTAGGTAAACAAATATGAAGATGACTAATGGTGTTATTACTTAATCTATTCGAGGGCGGTTATAACCTCCAACGATATTCCGCCAATATCCCGCAGATGAGCCGATTGATGCCTCTCTTGCCATCTACCCAAGGAACAACCACGAATTTAAAAGCATGATGAGGAAAATGGCAATACGTTACTTCCCTACTGGCATGCAGTCAGAGACGTTGCCATGGTAACCTGTAGGTTCGTTGTCGGTCTGTCGGTCACTAAATGCAGAGCATGATACCAGCAGAAAATTGTAAATTTCTCCGTCATGTGAAGAGTAAGGTAAATTATGAACATAAAGTTGTTTATAATGAAGAGACGTTTCACGTACGGTAAACGAAGTTTACAGAAAATCAATAGTATAAGAGAAAATAGAGGAAAACCACTGTGGTTTTCCTATAAACACCCCGTCTATTCAAAGATTTTAAAATTATATGCATATCGGAACCTTTCCTGGGATGAGTATACTCTAAATATGAAGTTTGGCTGAGATCTATCTAGCCGTTTCGACGTGATGGTGGGAAAACCACTCTGGGTTTCCTATAAACCCCCCGTCTATTCAAGGATTTTAAAATGATATGCATATCTAAACCTTCCCCGGGATTAGTATACTCTAAATACAATGTTTGGTTGAGATCCATCCAGCCGTTTCGACGTGATGGTGGAAAAACCATTCTGATTTTCCTATAAACCCCCCATATATTCAAATATTTTAAAATGATATGCATATGGAAAACTTCCCCGCGATGAGTATCCTCTAAATATGAAGTTTGGTTGAGATCTATCCAGCCGTTTCGACGTGATGGTGGAAAAACCATTCTGGTTTTCCTATAAACCCCCTGTCTATTCAAGGATTTTAAAATGATATGCATATCAAAACCTTCTCCGGGATGAGTATACCCTAAATATGAAGTTTGGTTGAGATCTATCCAGCCGTTTCGACGTGATGGTGGAACAGACAAACAGACAGACAAACAGAAACAATTTTATTTATATAGATTTTTACACTCGTTCTTCACCCCCTTTCCATCCCCGCCCAAAGGAGTCCTATGAGTGCCTTACACAACAGTATATTTTTTCCCAGATATTAAGTCTTATTTGTACCTATTTTGGTTGACAGCTATGCCCAAACGTACATGCATAATCTCACTGCTCTAGAATCCTGGAGCTGACGTTGCCATGGTTACGGCAGTTCATTTCTTTATCCGATTCCTAGAGCAGGGGTAGTGTGGTGCCAATATCTCCGTAACGGTTGGTTTTAGGGCCTTAAAACATGGTTTTCGGGCCCGTAGGGCTTACCGAGTTTTGTTCTTTGCGTCAAGAGGATTAAATTGAGCTTTGTCTCGTCCTTATACGACAAATTCGATATTTTGCCTATAATAGTATAAGAGAAAATGGAGGAAAACCGTTTTTCCTATAAAACCCCCGTCTTTTCAAAGATTTTAAAATGATATGCATATCGAAACCTTCCCCGGGGTCAGTATACTCTAAATATGAAGTTTGGTTGAGATCTATCCAGCCGTTTCGACGTGATGGTGGAACAGACAAACAGACAGACAAACAGACAAACAGAAACAATTTTATTTATATAGATTTTTACACTCGTTCTTCACCCCCTTTCCATCCCCGCCCAAAGGAGTCCTATGAGTGCCTTACACAACAGTATATTTTTTTCCCAGATATTAAGTCTTATTTGTACCTATTTTGGTTGACAGCTATGCCCAAACGTACATGCATAATCTCACTGCTCTAGAATCCTGGAGCTGACGTTGCCATGGTTACGGCAGTTCATTTCTTTATCCGATTCCTAGAGCAGGGGTAGTGTGGTGCCAATATCTCCGTAACGGTTGGTTTGAGGGCCTTAAAACATGGTTTTCGGGCCCGTAGGGCTTACCGAGTTTTGTTCTTTGCGTCAAGAGGATTAAATTGAGCTTTGTCTCGTCCTTATACGACAAATTCGATATTTTGCCTATAATAGTATAAGAGAAAATGGAGGAAAACCGTTTTTCCTATAAAACCCCCGTCTTTTCAAAGATTTTAAAATGATATGCATATCGAAACCTTCCCCGGGGTCAGTATACTCTAAATATGAAGTTTGGTTGAGATCTATCCAGCCGTTTCGACGTGATGGTGGAACAGACAAACAGACAGACAAACAGACAAACAGAAACAATTTTATTTATATAGATAGATTATTATTATTATTATTATTATTATTATTATTATTATTATTATTATTATTATTATTATTATTATTATTATTATTCAACGGTTCCTGGCACTGCCACGTTTGATTAATATCGTCATCATTATGCGGGACGCAAACACAGATGGTTATTACTGTTATTATTATTATATCCCTCTTGTGGTTATTATTATTATTATTAAATAGGTGACTCCAGATTTTATTATTATTATTCACGTCACTCAAGAGGTTATTATATTTATGAACCGGTCACTTCCGCCAAATATATTAAGATATCGGTCGCAATTATAATTATTTCACTGATCAACCAACGTCATCATTACTGTTATTATTATGACAATTATTATTAAGCTGACCGCGATGATTTAACATCGTCCTTACATTGTTATTATTATTATTGGTTGCATATTATCATTTAGATTCCCGTTTAACATCTTTATCAACGCTCAATTACTTAAGGCGGTCCAAACCTTTATCTGCAATATTTATTATTATTATTATCACGACATCATGATTGTCATCGCTCGTCATTACAATGATTACAATATCCGATCATTTATGTGGAATCTGAACTCTCACTGTCCTCAGATCCGTAGTATCTCGACGAATAGCTGTGCAGTCTATTTATTTCGTACATGCTGTCACGGGTTCGAATTCTACCCGCTACGTAACTCAGTATTTCTCTGTGACACTGCCCGTACATTTTACACTCATTTCAATATCCTAAGTGTCTCTCGTACGGTATTTATTTCCTTTTCTATCTCAATATTCCTTGATTCATTTATTTCTCACAGAATTATCAACTGACTTATTTATTCACTTCTGACATCGTACGACCTTTTATTATCTGACTGCAGATTCTTTAACATTTCTCTATCTCATTTTGATCTACGCCTTAGTTCATTCTCCACAAATAATCGTAACATCTTGAAATTATATTTACCAAAATTTGACAATCATGGTTTCATAATATTAGTCCTACGTGTTCCGGCTAATGAATTGCAACTTTCAGACACGACATTTATACGTAAAAAATATTGGACCGTAATTTAGACCACACGTTCATTAACATGTACGGATTATTAGCACCGATCTACATTTCAATATTATTAATTTATCAAATTAAATTACCACACACTTTAATTCCGAATTAAAAACGACATCCCGTCATTAAATGATTTCCGACAAACACAACACCTGATCACTTAAATTTATTATTACGCATTGATCACTAAAAATTTCCAATATCTCATGAATGATTATTATATCCAAATTAAATTTTAAAAAAATTTCCTCTGAAAAAAGTAGTTTTATTTTTATTTATTATTATTATTAATTTAAAAAAAATAATTTTCGCCTGTTACACGGTAGTCCACTCTTAATATGTTTAACGCATAACCCCTTTCACAAACTCGATTTATTCTGGCACTAAATCAATTCAGATATGATTTACTTGGAATATTATTATTATAATCGCTTCTCACAAATTTGAACAATTTCACTTTGAAAATATGAACATACTAATCACAACAAAACACAACTGGTATGGCGAAGCTGGATTTTCCTTCAATGTCATTACATAGCTCGTTAAAATGACAGAACAGAAAAGCACATATCGGGTCTATTTAACTATCATAACCAAAATCAAATGAAAGAAAATTATTCTACAAAGAAATATGAATGCATGCATGACTTAACGTACTACACTATATATACAAATTTTTATCTACAACAAACTGAATACATAAAAGACCCGATTATTTACATTGTTATATTTACTACTGTCCGTGCTACAAATTTAGGATGGGGTCGTTAAGCGACTCATCTTGTTACAGAAGGTAACCAAGTCTAATCAAATAATTCCCATTTTTCCCATCTCGATAACATTTCCCAAATATTATTTACAGTTTAGTACTCATCTTAGTTATCGGTATTCCATTACAGCTTTGCAGATGAGAGGCTCCTTTCGGCCCCTCTCTGCATTTTACTCCTCCATTCTTGATGGCGTAGTTCCACAAAAGATTTCCTGGCACATTACCATTTTACACTAATACCTTAATTATCACAAGCCTTCACCATTGACAACGTTAACACTGAACACTTTAACTTTTATACAACAAATTAATATCCTAGACCCAAAAATTTAATATTTACACTATTTCAATCTTCGTTCAATTACCGCACAATGGACCTAGACACGTACGACGAGGTGTCAAATTTTACGCCCGTCGCGATTTATGTCGTCTGACGCGATACGCCCGTTTCATACGGCACTCTTGAAGTGTTCATGATAGCGGTTCGATATTGCAAAGTACAGGCTACTATTCCCTTAAAGTACTGTTCGTCACACAGTCTGTTATGTACGTACTTATTGTGGTACAATTTATATTACTCTCTTGCAGTGCAATTAATTTACTTCACTGATATTTATAACTGACAAACACTGTCCTACGTTAACTATTTCCAGTTCATGTTGCTTGAGCGCGATCACATTTTACAAACACTGGCGGATGCTCGCGCCATTAAATGTTGAGTTACTGTATGCCCGTAAAATTCGAAGTTAGCTGCGACCGACGGTTCACCTCCAGAGATTCAGTTCAAGTGTGTTGGCGAGGATCCCTTGTCCCGTATATATGGATGAAGCTTTCTCCCGCGGATTCATTGACGTCATACCCCTGAGGGAGGGGGTGAATTTTTAATATCGGTACTTGCACTCCGAATTGGACGTTAAAATTTACATCAAATTAATCCACTCCGCTAGCATATCTGCTGGATTAAATATGAACTCCTGGTGATCACAGATTTAGGAGATACGGGTGGATTTAGCTCCTCACATTTCGCGCCTTCGGAAGCGTCCCTTACAACGTGGTCTTCGTCCAGCCAATGAGATTCAAGCTGTCTGGTTTCCAAGAAATCCAGCCTTCAATTTATTTAATTTGCCAATAATTATTGATTATTTTTCCATGCGTGACATCTAATAAATTCATTACATTGCTCCGCGTACTCACAATAATTTATTACTGATTACTTTTGGAGTTACGAGAATATCTCATCCATCATTCCTTAAGATGGTATCCCTGAGTCTTCCATCAAATTTTTACGATTGGCCGGCAAGCGGTCACGTGATTTAAATCTCCACCTGCCCGAACCTAGGCTAGCGAATGTACTGCAGCCGCTGTAGTTTTCCATGACGGCGCGGAATTTCCGTCCTGCCAAAAATATCCCAGTGCATTACTCACGTAGCGAGTTTCCTTTGTATCACCTATCCCCTTTCTCTTTCTGACCAAGACTTATTTGTAGACTTGTATTTCCTTGTTCGCCAACTAATGAGATCCCCTGCTGTGAAGTAGCTAAATGTTGGTGTGTCGAGCTAATCCGTCAGGCTCCAGTCTGTCGTCCTTCCTTCGCTCCTATTTCGACACAGATGAAATATTTTCAACTACACTTCTGTATTTCAATAAATGTACCATATATTATTTTATCAATCAAATCATGATTGACTTTGGGCCTAAGTCACTCGGGTTCAATACATACATACATACATACATACATACATACATACATACATACTTATAAAACAGTAGATTTGCCCATACGAAATTGCCTCTCAAGTAACGAAGTCACACACCAACCAGTTCGATCTCTCCCTGGTAGGAACCTTAATATATCCCGTTGCAGAAGTTTTGACAAGTTCGAAACCTTACCTCATGTATTAGGGTTCTGTCGTAAGGGAAAGCTTATGAGAATCAATCGACACAATACAGTTCGCATACCTGATTACAGTAAACAATAACACTTGAAGATCTATGAAGAAGTGGGATGTATTTCCACAAATGGATCTACAAGACGAACTGCTATTGTTGTCATTGACCGGGCGGAAGGTACCGGTATGGCTATGGATCCCACTGTATGATTCGAGAAAAAATGAGCAGCAGCCTCCATTAGTGTGTGAGGAGGAAGAGGCCATATATGAACCATGAATTAATAATCTCGAAAAAAAAGTACGAAATTACAAAATGAGAAATCATTGGCCTTATAATTGGCGCTAGAGGGGCAGTTACTAGGGAGACGCTAAATTTCCTAAGAATAAACAAAATCCCGGACACCATTACCCATTTATTTCAAATAAAATGTGTAAGAGAAAATCCGCCTGATGTTTGGCAATTTTAATATTGAGTTTTAACTCAAACCGTGCTTAATCAAAACATCAGATAAAATGAATATTGTTAGTATGAACTGATTAGGAGGCCGATATTTCAATTCCCTAAAAAGGGTGGCTATCATGTGGATTACCTCTCTATTAAAGGATCTTGTATTTCTACACACACGGTCCCGACGTCCGGACGCCCCATCAGTCCTTGTGTGGTAAGAAGACGCCGCACCGTGACGGCTAGTGCCTGCCTGTTTCGTCTGTTCTAGGTCACCTCTTGCATGTCCCGTCCGATTCACAGCGCAATTTACTTGATTTATCTATCTTCGTCCTTCCATTTCATTGATAATCAATACTAGATATAGTCCTTTATTATTCGCAGATCAAATATATAACATGAACGACTCCGTAGAGCGTCAAATCTGAGATACCAATATTAAGTGTTATATCTATCATACTTTAAGACGCCATACTTGAATTTCTACTGATTTATTCACCGCCAGTCAGTCTGTCTCCAGGTCTATTAAATTAATCTGCTTTCGACCTGCCTCTGGGAATCAGAAGACTTATATGGGGAAACACTACCTCACCGTCAGGCAACTCCTCAATTGTTCTTTAGAAGAATGAGCGCACCTCGACCACCCCTCAGATCCAGGTAAAATTCTCTGATGGGGAATTTAATCCGTGGCCTCCGGGTATGAGAGAGGCAGGCTCGCTTCTTCTAGACAACGGGGCTGGCGTACAGCCCACCAAGGTCACGACAAATCAAGCTCTCAGTCTTTTATGGGGAAACGCCTGGAGGATCTTCGCACATCCCACAAATGTCATGACCGAGCTCGATAGCTGCAGTCGCTTAAGTGCTGCCAGTATCCAGTAATCGGGAGATAGTGGGTTTGAGCCCCACTGTGGGCAGTCCTGAAAATGGTTTTCCGTGGTTTCCCATTTTCATACCGGGCAAATGCCGGGGCTATACCTTAATTAAGGCCACGGCCGAAGACATGTCTGGGTCGGTGCGACGTAAAGCAAATAGCAAAAGAAAATGTAAATGTCATGAAAAATTGAAGCATTAGACTTGTAAAATTATGGGGAAATACAAGGAGGATCTTTGTACATCCCACAAAGATTATAAAAAATTGAAGCAATAGACTTCTATGGATAAACGCACGGAGGATCTTCGTACGTCCCACAAATGTCATGAACTATCAAAGCGATGTACTTTTATGGGGAAACGTACGGAGCATCTTCGAACATCGCACAAAGGTTATTAAAAATTGAAGCAATAGACTTTTATGGGGAAACACACAGAGGATCTTCGTACATCCCATAAATTTAATGAAAAATTGAAGCAATGCATCAAGGATATTCGTACATCGCACAAAGATCACGAACAATCAAAGCAATAGACTTTTACATGGAAACGCGGTGAGGAACCTCGTACATTCCACAAAGGTTATGAAAATTTGAAGCAACGGTATTTTATGAGGAAACACATAGAGGATCTTCGTACATCCTTCTAAGTTCATGAACAGTCAAAGTTATATACATTTATGGGTAAATGCACTGAGGAACCTCGTACATCCCACAAAGGTCATGAAAACTTGAAGCAACAGACTTTTATGGGGAAGTGCACGGAAAATCTTAGTACATCCCGTAAAGTCATGAAAAATTAAAGCAACAGACTTTTATGGGAAATGTACGGAGGATCTTCGTATATCCCATAAAGGTCATGAAAAATCAAAGTAACAGGCTTTTATAAGGAAACGCCTGGAGTACCTTCTCACATTCTACTAAGTGTGATCGTGTGATGCGTTAGGTGCTTCACTGTGTGACATGTGCAAGGAGCGAGGTGCAACATGCGAACCGCTTTGCTATGTTTTTACTCTTAAGCTCTTCACTGCTGTTCTTTCTATGGGATGGTGTCATAGGCAAGCATGTTTTCTGACTTGAAAGAGGGCGTTTCCCTCTGAGTGGGCCGCCCCACCCTTTCAGTCTATCTTAAACTTCGTATTAAAGTTAACATCCTCGATTCCCGTGTTAAATGGCTAGGGCGACACATTGCGTTAGAGCGGACTAGTCGACATTTCCTACTAACAAAATTATTTAGTAACAAAATTACTAAGTAGGAAATGTCGACTAGTCCGCTCTAACGTAATGTAGTGGGAGTAAGAAAAATTTTAAGGGTTCTAAGGGGTCGAACCCCTAATGTTTATGCAAACCTCATAACATTACCGTCGTGCGGGTAGACTCTACTTATTACTCGCTTCAGTAAGTTTGCATTGTAAACTATTACTGGATAAACATCCGGGCCCTAGTTATAATGTAGCGCATATTAGGACTCGGAATTGCGTGGAAAGGATGATAGGGGTCTGTTAAAGAAGATTTCGTGTTCTTACTTTGGGATTACGTGATCAATTACATTAATAATTCCTTTTCGAAGGAGGAAAAAAAGTAGAACCTCAATTCCTTTTCACTTCACGCGTCGTATTTAACAACTCTATTCCAACAAAAGCGCATCGGAGCGCGCTGTAAAACAGCATATTTATGCCACTGCATCCTTGATTCGCACCAGTTCGCAATGTTGGGAGAGTAAGCAGCCAGTTATTAGTGGTCGACAATAGTAGGCCTTGTAGAAGCGCAATCATTAGCCACGGGTACAAATTCTGGGTTACTGTAATGTCTGGACTTAGAAATAACATTCTGTCCACCTTAGTGGTGCAGTGGATTTGCCGTTGATCTTTTGTCCTCAGACTGCGGCTTCGACCCCACATGAGCTCAAAAGAATTTCGGGGTGTTTAAATGCGACAACCCCATACCATTGACTTTCAGATATTTCCATACAGGTCGTAAAGGCCAACAAAAGAGGAGAGAGTAAAGACGTCCCCTATTCGTAACCACTGCACTAAGTGGGATAGCGTGGTTAGCTCTAAATCGTGCGTATTTGGTACTTATTTCTATTGTAAATTAAGTGAACTCTACGGCTAAATGTCTCTTCAGTCAGAAGGTTGAGTTCCTTGATGAGGAATCCTTCTTCCTGGTGAACCATTCACACTTTTACCGCCTGGACGAGGCAGCACCTCAATAACAATTTAAAAACAATCGAACGGGCCTGTGCCGGGGTCACGGCCGCAAGTTTGGACGTCAAGTACGTACTTATATACAGGTTTTGTCGTAAAAGTATCTAGATAGTGTGGGTTTGAAATTATTCCACCACTAGGGCAGAAGATGCGCTCGGCCGCCTTAACTATAAGACGTAACCAAAAAAGTCTTTTGACGCTCAGCAATGGTAATTTTGAACTTTTTGGAACTCTGGCAAGCAATTCTAATCTCTCAAGTGGGTTTTGGATCATTTTGAAGCTATTTATAGTTCATACGTCACGACATTTTGGAATAGTAATATATCTTTCGCACTTCTTCGCACTACAATTTTCTCAAATGTTCACTATTAGATATTTTTCTTCGTACACTTGAATAAATCACTGTGACGTATGACACCTGACATGAAATATTGCCACGCTGATTGGAACGGTTATTTTCTACAGGGCGTTATTCCTATGATACCAGTTTTAAGATATTAAAGATATGATCCAAACCCCGAAACTCATTGTGACTTTGCTTTGCCTTGAGCAAGCATTTAATAAAGGTCAATTGATAAGCATGAAAAGAATGTCTCGGCATTTGTATATTCCTCAAGTGAACTCCTTGAACATAACGGACTTACACCCTTTTTGAAAAAAAAAACCTACTGCCTATACTAGAAGTGTATGAAATTCGTTTACTAATCCCAATTCAAACTTTTTCATTCACATAAATAATAGGGCCAACAATACTCAGTGTCATTCAGTGTCCTTCAGTGTCCTCATTGTTGGTGGTCTTCCAGGAAACAATGGTTTCGTGAATTGTACTGTAAGACTTTGCGCATGTTGTTGATCTTCTGTTCATTGATCGGCATCTCATCTGGGTAAGCTTTGGCAAAGTCCAGATGCTCTGGTACTGAGACTGCTCTCTGCAGCCGATAGGATCGGACCCGGAGGCTCGAACAACACATGGGTTTACTTAGTCACAGACATACATCTTACTGGACGTGAACGAGAAGGTGTCGGAAGGTTCTTTCTTCTGTCCCGGTCACTGCTGTTCCAAGGATACGCAGATTTTCATGTGTAATACGTAGGGCATCAAGAGGCAATGTCTAAATATCGTCCAAAGAGACCGAAGTCACCTCCCATGGCCGCTTTCTTGCTGAAAGAAACATCTGGCGGCATACCTCGGGCGTGTTAAAAAAGCGTGTTGTTTCCTATGTTGTCGGTAATGAGTTTCTAAAAGGCGCGATTTATGATATTACGTCCTTTAGGAAATTAACACAAAATTGTTGGTGACGTAATCGCATATGGATTTACATCTCTTACAATGTCAAATTATAAAGGAGTGTATTATTACTATTATTATTTATTAATTAATAATAATACGTAAGAGGAGACTGAAGTTTTTTATGGGCACCTCACAGGAATGAACGGAAGTCGACTAACTAAGAAAATATTTAACTACATCATCAAATTAAAAGAAACTACTAAATGGTTAGAAGAAACAAGAAAGGACGTGAAAGAAAGTGGCATCAATCCAAAAGAAATCTTTAACAGAAATACGTTCCGAGCGAAAACTGATAAATTCAAAGGGTTTCAGGAAAAGCAAAATGAACATTCCAAGAACATGTGGTCAGAGGAAAGGAAGAGGAACCACAGCGAAATGATGAAGTTCTGGGAGAAGAAAAAAGGACTAACCAGCAAGTCAATTGTTTATTGTTTACCGTGGTCCAAATTAGGACAAAATCGAAGAAAGAAGAAGAAATTATTGGCTTTACGTCCAACTAACTACTTTCGCGGTTTTGGAGACGCCGAGGTGCCGGAATTTAGTCCCACAGGAGTTATTTTATGTACCAGTAAATCTACCGACACGAGGCTGACGTATTTGAGCACCTTTAATTACCACTGGACTGAGTCAGGATCGAATCTGCAAAGTTGGAATCAGAAGACCAGCGCCTCAACCGTCTGAGCCACTCAGCCGGCGAGTGTGTATTGTACATGAAATCGTGCCTAACTCAATTTTTCAATTGTTCTTGACTTAGGCCCCTTGGAAAATGAGCGATTCAATTGTTAGTCACGCGGCACGGTGATCTTGCTACCTGAAGGTGGCGGTACTGTTGCATTACTCGATGAGGGCACTATGAAGTTAGACTCCGATTTGTTAAATACATTGGTCTTTCTTATTCACAATGACATAAGTGGATTCTCTCGTTTCACGTGCTGTCTAGAAATTATTTCCACTTTAAAATGTTCATGTTTTTTAAGAACACCGGTCCAAGTACGGCTCTGAAACTAAAGGCGTATTCTACGTCAAAACAGAATTAAGATGAGCAATTCGCTTCTGGTCATTACTGAATTGTCAACCACAAGTTCTAATAAAATATATAGTGAAGTCGTTTGTTAGAAGTAAAACCGGCTCGGTGTCTGTAATGTTTGTGAAGAAGTCTGTATTACTAAGATTGTTACACTAGTATCCTGCGACTGTGATTAGTTTTGTTCTGTGGCTGTGAAGTTCAAGCATTAGAATCAGAAATCATCCAGTGGATTGTGGAAGAACTCGGGGACCTACCACACTCAGGATTGTCAGTGTGCTGAGAATTAGGCCGCGAATAAAATAATATACAGTAGATATCCGTCGGCTTGTCTTACCATCTGCGTTCTGACGGAGAATACTTTTTCGTGAAATTACGACTGTTCTTCGAAGTTATCAGTCTTACCAACGGTAGATGAGACATACTTCTTCGCCTTTCGTATGTGTTCTTTACAGCCACCACGTTTATTCGTTTACTGTGTATGCATGAGTCGACCTCAGTGATGCAATCGAATAGTCATTGACCCTATGTTACTGAGATCGCACGTTCGATCCCCGTACTTATCAGGTACTTTAAATCTGACAACATATTCGCTGGTTTTTCTTGTATTAAAAACTTCTACGGGACGAAATTCTGACTCCCGATGTCTCTTTAAATCTATAAAAATCCGAAGGACGTGAAATAACAACGAATATTATTATTTTTACTTGATGTTATTCGACGCACTCAGTCCTATCAACTGGAGATGAAATGCATTTTTTTTTGTTATGTGTTATATACAATCACCACGTTTATTCTTGCGTAAGCATGAATCGATCTTAGTTATTATTATTATTTTTACGTCTTTCTTTCTTTCTTTCTTTCTTTCTTTCGTCTTTAATTTTTAATCCGTTTACCTTCCAGGGTTGGTTTTTCCCTCGGATTCAGTGAGGGAACCCACCTCTATCGCCTCAAGGGCAGTGTTCAGGAGCGTGAGACTTTGGGTCGAGGGATAAAAGTGGGGAGGAAGACCAGTACCTCGCCCAGGCGGCCTCACTTGCCATGCCGAACAGGGGCCTTTTGGGGGATGGGAAGATCAGAAGGGATATACAAGGAAGATGAAAAGAAGCAGCCGTGGCATTAATTTAGGTACCATAGCGGCATTTGCCTGGAGGAGAAGTGGAAAACCTCGGAAAACCACTTTGAAAATGGCCCCCCTCTACTCATTTGACCTCACGAGGCTTAGTGGATCCCGTTCCAACCCTCGTATCACTTTTCAAACTTCGTGGCAGAGCCGGGAATCGAACACGGGCCTCCGGGGGGTGGCAGGTAATCACACTAACCACTACACCACAGAGGTGAACATATTAAATTTATTTATTTATTTATTTATTTATTTATTTATTTATTTATTTATTTATTTATTTATTTATTTATTTATTTATTTATTCGCTGGAGCTATCGGGACCACGTTAAGCCTTGTTACATTTGGCAGTGAACTTAGCTTCCTTTTGAGCCCAGAATTCTCTCATTCTTTACGAGTGGCCCTGCTTACATTACTCTGTCTAAGGGACACCGCATCTTCCTTTTGGTTGTTAGTCTCGGTTAAGCCCGTTAGTCACTAACTTTTCTCGGGAAAGACCTCTGTGAAAGTCGTGTTCTAGTTCGATCTGTAGCACTTGAAGGACTTCTTTGGTGTTTACAAACAAAGGCATCGTGGTATTATTATTATTATTATTATTATTATTATTATTATTATTATTATTATTATTATTATTATTATTATTATTATTATTATTATTATTATTATTAATATAGTAATAAGTACATATACTGATTTGATGCAGCTTTCCATACCATCCTATTATGTGATGGCTTGTTTATTTCTATATCTTCTAATTCTTTTTTTGTAGCTCCGTTGCTGATACATAGTCTGCAAGGTGTTGGTTGGCGCTCAGTGTCTGACTGGCCAAACAGACAGGATCAATAAGGCATGCATGTAATGGGAAGTGATGCTGCTGCTATAATAACAGCGAGTGCTTGTTTCTTGTTCACTTATTCTTTTCTCATTTCTAAGTTCAACTTGTTCGAGCTGGTCGCAATAGCAAAACTTTTACAACAGTTTCGGATTACAAGGTAGAAAATGTAGCCTTCCCTTTTGAAGATATCTGGAGTATGGCGAACAGAGGAGAATGTTAGTAAGCCGCATATTGTTCTTCCTAGGAGCGAAATATAAGATGGTGGTGGTAAGTGCAACCTTAGCGGGAAAAATAACAGGATTATTAACCCTGCACACTGGTATTAATCGGAGGGAAGGAAAGATTTCCGATTGCTCGAAGAATGAATGTATCGTCTGCAGAAGGTGAAAGACCGTCAGAGAGAGCAACGGAAGTATACGGGGTTAAGTTGAGCAGTTTAATGAAACGTGGCTCTTAGAAAGCAGACAAATAGTAAGTGAAGTCCTTTTCGGTTGACATCCATGTGTTGAAGAGTTATGGAGCTTCCTAAGGCATGTAGCAACATATCACAGACATATAGATGTGAACTGTGTAAGGCATTTTGCATGTTTTCATTTTAGAGTTACACAGTTGTTTAAATCAATGTTAGCATGATGATAACAATAAGAATATGTGTGATGGGCACATTTCTTAAGAGTCAACGTTTCATAAGTATCACACTTATCTCTAATATTATCAAACGAGTAGTGTGGAGGAGTCATGAATGGAGCAGACTCTTCAACGATGCATTCACTTGTAAGACGCATATTTGATTAAGTCTTGGAAGCGAGGAGCGGAAAGCTGGAAATGAAAATGTTCTTGTATTTTGTTGAAGATATCCCTATACCTCTTCAGCAGGCTTTAGGACAAGCTGGTAACCGCTCGGGGTGGCGCCGATTAGTTCATGTGGTCACGCCACTCAGCAATGAGTCCAGCAGCTTGTGATGATGATGATGATACATTGTAATATGATTCTAGGATGACTGACATATCTGTAAATTTCTAGACAACATTATTTATGGACAAAATAAATACACAATTAGAGGTTGAAAAAGACCAGTACATTTTCCAGGCTCTTGTCCAATGAAAGCTCAATGTTATCTACAATATACGTGTTGAAGGACGATCTCTGTTACTGTATTATATCCACTCTAGGAGTTCACAATCACGAAAATCTTTTTGACACCTTGAACGAAGTCGTAAGCTGCTTTTTGTCATATTTTTACTGGTCTATACTGATGATATTATGTGGATTTGGAAGCTGTTAAGACACCTCCTATTTAACTCTGGAATCTACATATACAGTACAAGGGAGAATGAATCACCTTCTACAGAAATTATTGGTATAATCACTTACGAATGAGTGCTAGCTGCAGACGAACCTACGGCAGCGAGGACACATTTGTTTCTTCTTCTACGAAGTATTTGTAAGGTACAAGTTCCTTCGAAATCATAAAATATTTCACTTTTTCAGTGAAGGAATCAGCATTATTTTGGAAGTTGAATGTGTAATTGTATAGTTACGTCTCACACGATAAGTAATTTTTCATGTTTTCAATTTATAATTACAATTTGCAATAGTTCAAATCAATGCCATTATGATGATAAAATATTATTCCGTTGTTTAAAGACAAAGACTGCAATGCAATGGGTAAATAACTTCTCATGTTCCACAGCGATTACATTACATGTAACGTAGCGCCATAAATGCTATGGGCTTAACGTCGCACCGACACAGATAGGTCTTATGGCGACGATGGGATAGGCAAGGCCTAGGAGTTGGAAGGAAGCGGCCGTGGCCTTAATTAAGGTACAGCCCCAGCATTCGCCTGGTGTGAAAATGGGAAACCACGGAAAACCATTTTCAGGGCTGCCGATAGTGGGATTCGAACCTACTATCTCCCGGATGCAAGCTCACAGCCGCGCGCCTCTACACGCACGGCCAACTCGCCCGGTCGCCATAAATGAAAGCATTATCAGAAACAAGTTCTTTAAAATCAGCCGTATGTTGATTTATCGTTGCGTTTATTGTGCATTTCCAAGACAGTTTTGTTGTATATGCAACGAGTATTGCGTTAGACTATTCGTCAGATATCTATTGATAACAGAAGACTATGCTCTTTTAAAACCTTTGCCCACTCTTGTACTATCAAATGAGGAGAGTCCAGGCAAAGCCAAACATATCTATCGGATCCAGACTTTCAGGAGGCAAAAAAAACGTAAGTTAACAACTGGATGGCGGCTTTTGAATGTGCACATTTTCAAACATTTTTTATTATCACTGGAAAGCTCTATGTTTAAATGACACAGATCGAAAATCGATAACAAAATTAATTCCACTCTACGTGGCTTAAGACAAGCTTCGGAACCTTCTCTAGAAATCAGCATCAAACACAAACAAAGTACCGTAGCGTACTTGTTAAGGAGCGATCCTGTTAGCTCGGAGGTCGTGTTCAAATCTCTCCCATGGCAAAGTTTTTCCTTCGACTGGTGCTCTCAAGTCGGTCTCAATACACGTACAGATTTAGCAACACAGCCTTGCAAAGACTATTCTAATTCGGCCGCGAAGCGATCTGATTGGCTAATTTCAGCAGCTGATAAAATTACAACGGCCTGCGATATCGAATTATTAAAACATATTTGTCAAATCAGATATAAAGGTGAATTATTTAAAGATGGCATAAATATTTCTAATAAATTTAACAATTATTTCATTAACGAAACCACTCAGAAAGCAAAGCATCACAGACATATTTCCAACTACACATAAAATATAGCTCGCAACCCTCATATCCACCTTAATCAAGAGGAAATATGATAATTTTAATTCTTCTCTGCTGTACACAGGGATATTTCTCCTTGCACCGGTAGCAGTATACGATCTGAAGAGATGTTTGAGCGAAGTAGATGAAAACAAATCTCTAGGAACAGACAGCATTTCGGCTCAAATTATTAAAGAAAATATAGTCATTAAAGGAACCGTTGCAGAATATTATCAATGATTTATTCATCTTAGGTTACTTTCCAAAGCAGCTTAAAAGAACAATATTAAAACCTATTCAAAAGTCTGGAAATATTTATGACATTAGAAATTACAGACCCATTTCGGTAACCACAACAATATCAAAAATATTCGAGAAATGCTAAACAACAATGTTTACAAATTTTTAGAAAAACACCACATAATTTCGCCAAGACAATTTGAATTCATTAAAAATCTTGGAACTACTGATGCCATATCCAACTTAATCAAGAGAATATATGACAATTTTATTTTTTTCTGCTCTCCACAGGGATATTTATCGACCTTGAAGAGGCATTCTATAGTATGTCACACCGGTTGCTCCTCCAGAAATGGAAAAAGAATATGGCTTTAGGAGTAATGCGCTGGATTTGCTTGAGAGTCACTTGACAGATCGAGTACAGTATTTAAAAATTAATCAATCTCCAAGTACACCGATGAAGATAATAAAGGGTGTCCCACAAAGCACAGTATTTGGTCCATTATTGTTTATTCTATTTTTTTAAAGATCTAGAGAAAAACAATATTAAACGACGAGCATACACACATCGTAACATATGCAGATAATACATTCATTTATGTTGAAGGTGATAGATGGAATCTCGTCAGACAGAGAGTAACTCAAGCACTGCTTGAAGTTAAATCATGGTTAGATAATAATGAATTACTTTTAAACATTAGTAAGACAAAATTTATGTTTTCAATAACAGATACAAGGAATTATTTTAATGAATTAACTGAGCACAACATTAACTATAAATTTAATTTCATCTGCTACAAAATTTATAAAGTAAGTAATGTGAAGTACTTGGGATTATTAATTGAGGCGAACATGAAATGGAAAAGTCACATTATCGATTTAAGAAATAAATTCAGAAGAACTATTTATATATTTCACAACTTAAATTACATATCAAGTGAAATGAAATGGCGTATAGCTTTTAGTGCCGGGAGTGTCCGAGGACAAGTTCGGTTCGCCAGATTCAGGTCTTTCGATTTGACTCCCGTAGGCGACTTGCACGTCATGATGAGGATGAAATGATGATGAAGACGACACATACACCCAGCCCCCTTGCCAGCGAAATTAACCATTTATGGTTAAAATTCCCGACCCCGCCGAGAATCGAACCCGCGACCCCTGTGAACAATGGCCAACACACTAACCTTCAGCCATGGAGCCGAAAATATATCCAGTAAAAAAATGTTAAGAGAGGTTTATTACGCTTTAGTTCAGTCTAGTCTTAGCTACGGAATATTGGCATGGGGAGGAGCCTACAAAAATGTAATCAGTAAAATACAGGTTGTTCAAAACCTTATATCACCAATAATGTACCAGAAATAAGTATTGTACCCAAGTAGCCAGTTATATGCTGAAGCAAATGTATTTAATGTAAAGCAGCTCTATGTCTTTGAAATATACAAATACGAGGTTTGTCCGGAAAATACGTATAAATCCGTCGGGGTGACGTATCACGTATCGTGGAGGCGCCGCCAGGTGGCACTGCTGTTGTCGCCAATCTTCTCAACGCTCAGTTCGAGTCGGAGCGCTCTGCGTGTCAGTAGCAGTGTGCGGCTGCTTGTTGAAAGTTACCCGTTTTCACCTGCCGTCGGTATGGAGCTCTCTCTGATTGAGGAACAGCGCATCAACATCAAGTCTCAGAGCTCGTGTGGCCCGAGTTCGACCGGATTTGGCACAAGGGGGCAGGTGGATCCTTCATCACGACAATGCGCCCGCTCACACGTCGCTCATTGTGCGTGAGTCTTTGGCCCGAAGCTCAAACACTGTGACAGACCACCCGCCTTATTCACCCGATTTAGCCCCTTGTGACTTCTTCCTGTTCCCGAAATGCAAAATGGTGCTTCGGGGGCGACACTTGGGTGATGTGGAAGCCATCAAGGGAGAAACGACATGGCAACTGAACAGCATCACAACTGAAGACTTTCAACAATGTTATCAACAGTGGAAACGGCGTTGGCAGAAGTGCATCTTGTCTCAGGGAGAGTACTTTGAAGGAGACCATATTGTAATACCTGAATAATTGTCAAATAAAGTTATTATTCAACTTTTATACGTATTTTACGGACAAACCTCGTATATTAACAAAAACAAAAATATAGTTCAGAACATTAAACATGAATATTCAACACGCAGTAAGATGTACCACCGTTGTATGTTATACAAACCCAAACTTAGCATGACAAAACACAATTTCTTGAACTTCCTTCCAGAATTCTTTAATGTCCTTTCAGGTTCTTTACAAACTTCTTCATTAAGCGAGAAAATAAGTGTGAAGCGTCTCAAATACTTTGCCATTGAGAATAAAACTGTTGTTGAGGACATAAATAAATTAAAATATCGTGTCATCATATTCAATTTCTATTCGATTCTCCACCATGTGCTGTTGATCATACCTATCATTCACTCATACCCATACTCGTTAAATGTATTTCTTTCTATATAATTAACATTCTAAATTACCACACACAAGGTTTCACCTTACGTGGTATTTTACTGATATCCTGGCTCGACTCTGCTGAGGTTGGTGTGATTTTGTTAATAATAATAATAATAATAATAATAATAATAATAATAATAATAATAATAATAATAATATAATGTGTGAAAGTTTAATTTATTTTAAGTATTAACATGGCAATACTACTACTACTGTAACGCCAATGTTTCCACTTGTGTTAAATACCAAGAGTTTTTCTTTTTTCTTTCAAAGATAGATTTCTTCACTCCTTGGTTTCTTTATCTGCTGTGAGTTCATGGACTTTAAAAGTTGTCTCTTTATTGTCTGCAGTTTACGAGTTGTCCATCCTGGCAAATAAGACGCGTAATAGCGGACGGCTACCTGCGGTAGTCCGAGTCCACCGCATGTAATTTCTTTTTCAGTGTTATGCAGAGAGTTTTATGAAATTGCTAAGAATGGCAAACAAATCTTAACAGCACTTCAGAGAGATGAAAATATATTGATGTTGAAAGAACTGGTATAAACTAAGCTTTCTTCCTATTTGTTTTACGTCGCAGCGACAGAGGCATGGGATAGAAAAGGGCTAGGACTGGAATCGACCGAGGCCTTAAGACAGGCTTTAGCTCCAGCATTTGCCTGGTGTAAATGAGAAATCACGGAAAATCATCTTTAGGGCTGCAGTCAGTGGAGTTGAACCCATCGTCACCAGAACACAAGCTCATAGCTACATGACGTAAACCGCGCGGCCAATTTGCTCAGTACTGGAAGTTTCAGTCTGTGTATAAATGTTAAGGCATGCATTAATAAACTGCACTATGATGTCAACATAATAATAAGCATATAATTTTGAAACGTAGTTTATAACTTGTAGAATATGAGCCCGTCGATTTCCTGGATCGCACATTTGTCCCGTATTTGGATTTCAGGTACTGTATCTGATAGCCCTGGTGTTGCCAGACACGCACATACTTGCGGTCCTACTTACTTTAAGAACTATAATAGTTGCTCATAAATCCCTACGTAGAACGGGCACTTTAGCTAGTTTAATATTGATATCCCCAGTCTATACAAGCAATAAATCTGATAAATATCGTTCTGATTCACGAACTTATTCACGGAATGTTAAAACTTTTCACAAAGAGATTATGTATTTTCTATTGTAGCTTAAACATGAACGTGAGCAGAGGAAAGAAAACAGGTTACGTCTCTCGACTTCGGAAAGTTTGTCGCCAATAAAGAAAGCAAAACTGGACGAAACGGCTGTCTCTGAATCAACTATTGAGTTAAAAGAGCAAGAAATTGAGAAGCTAAGGCAGGAATTCGATACATTTAAAACAAATAAGCAGAAGTCACGGTCCTAAAGAAACGTAGTGCAACGCTTTTGAAGAGTAACGCAGCTATAAAGAAGAGCAATTGTTCTGCTAAGAGCCTCCTCGGTACTCTCAGCAGGAGTTCAGAAGGCATTCCCAATTTACTTCACGCCAGGACAAATTTGGAGCTTGATGAACAGAAAAAGGTAAGCAAATTGGAAATGTATAGTCGTTGACCTTAAGGACTAATTTCAATAATAATAATAATAATAATAATAATAATAATAATAATAATAATAATAATAATAATAATAATAATAATAATAAAATACATATATAGAAGGCTCTTTTATCAAAGAGGAGAAATTCTTTCATTCTTGCTAGACCCTTAGTCAGATTCCCCTGAATGCTACACTTGTCGACTATAAATTCCATACAGATCTCTCTCGAAAAAGTTTCGTTAGATTCAAATAATCGTTATCAATGTCCACCTCCGTATCGTAACGGTTAGCGTTATTAGCTGCCGTCCGCGGGGCCCGGGTTCGGTTCCCAGTACTGTCAGAAATTTTAAAATGGCAGGAGGGCTGGTATGTACTTGAAATGGTACATGCAGCTCACCTCCACTGTGGGGTGTACCTGAAAAGAGCTGCATTACATCGGGATGAAGACATGAGTTTACGTTTTACAGTTATCAGTTTGAGTTTGATTTATTGAAAGGCATACTTGTGATCATTTGATTTTTCCAAAGGAAAATTTGGCACTATTTATAAAAAGTGTGGACATTACCAAGAATATCTGTTCTGAGCTATTTTGGTCATCAAGGGATCCATACAAATCGTCAGTTGTCAGTAATATTGTGGAGAAGTTTATGAAAAGGAGAAACTCTATGAAGCCTTTGACTGTATATTTTAACATCCATATTGCACTGGTATACTTCGTCAGGTTTAGGCAACTTATCATTGTAGCAAGTAAAAATAAAATAAATAAACAATGGTTTATAGTAACGGCAGATACGGCTGTCCGTGTGCAACTTTTTGCCAAGCAGGTCCTCAAGTATTCTACGTTAAAACAGTAAAAATACAATTTTCTCCGGAATGTCTTACGCAGCATCTAGACTCGATTGAGCAATGTAGCTGTGTCTAGGATCCAGCGGTGTTGAGATAACTCCCTTGAGGCTCACGGAATAGCGTGTCCTACCTGACCCCAATGGACCTAGCGTGCCAAGTGACCGGCGATAACACTGCGGTACTGTGCGGTATTTCACAAGGTCATCTCGTCTTCCATTCAACATGGCCATATATTAGCATGACATTAAAGCCACGCTTATTAGAGAAGTGGTACTGTGTGTTTATATCACTTTTTACTGGTACAGCATACAAGCACGTATATTGCATTGCTGTAATAACACCACGAAGCATTTCATCCAAAGGTTGTTGGTCTGCTTCTTTACTTCCTTCACTTTTCGGTGGCCACCTTCACTGTCATATATTTTAGTTATATGTACCGATATTATAGATCACGGGTGACAAACTTCACCGCCGTAAGCGCAGTACCCGTGTCAGAAATACCTGTGCACGCGAGCGTAAGTCTCTTTCCCTCATTCGGCGTTGCTGACTCAGGACTGCGCACGCCTATCGATAACAGGCTCCAGTTACCTGATTTGGTCTACAAGTAATAGTTGAAACATACAGTTACATAGGTTGTGGCGTAAGGATGGGCTCATTAATTTGTTAGTGTGTATTTCTATTTGTGTACTTTTATATCAGTACGGTTGC
The DNA here is from genome assembly GCF_040414725.1 of Anabrus simplex. Classification (NCBI taxonomy): domain Eukaryota; kingdom Metazoa; phylum Arthropoda; class Insecta; order Orthoptera; family Tettigoniidae; genus Anabrus; species Anabrus simplex. The sequence continues at coordinate 550,066,979 of NC_090265.1, read as the reverse complement.
TTGAGGAGATGCTACTTTTATCGAATCCTATTTTTCTTTGTTTAATTTTATAAAAACATGACTTTTGCCACTGAAGCGGCATAATATTCGGCAATGTTCTTCTTCATAATAAAATTATTCATATGAGAGTTGAGCATATTGAGGCAAAACATACAAAAAATCCTTTTATTTTGCACTACATACTTAATGGCGATCTTTGAAGTAATTTTTTATATTCCTAGTACACGGTTATTACAAATCATGGTGTTTCACCCATTTTATGCAATGGCCGCGTTGAACACATTTAATTATGAGTGTCCCTATAAAAAAGAATATATGTATATGTAGTCTTGCGCTGTCTGATAGCGACCTGGGCTAGCGTTCGCAACAGATGTTTCTCGCGCACGCAAAGCTGTCTGTCAGCCAGTGACCTTCACATATCTGTCGTAGATAAACCATTTGGTTAAGTTAGTGCATTTAGTTCTTAGAACGTTCTTTTACACCTTTATGTCCAACTGAGGATCACGTTTTAATTTACATGGTTGATGTGTTTGTTTTCTTTTCCGAGAATCGTTTTCATTTTTTCTATCTGTTTTACGTCGCACCGACACAGAGAGGTATTATGGCGACGATAAGATAGGATGGGGGGTAGGAATGGAAAGGAAACAACCTTGGCCTTAAACCCTAGGATTACCCGTTGAGTTGGCCGTGCGATTAAGGGCGCGCAGCTGTGAGCTTGCATTCGAGAGATAGTCGGTTCGAACCCCACTGTCGGCAGCCCTGAAGATGGTTAGCGTGGTTTCCCATTTTCACACCATGCAAATGCTGGGGCTGTACCTTAATTAAGGCCACGGCTGCTTCCTTCCCACTCCTAGACCTTTCCTATCCCATCGTCGCCATACGACCTTTCTGTGTCGGTGCGACGTAAAGCCAATTGTAAAAAAGTAACTGCTGTCAGTGCGGTTCGTACCCACTATCTCCAGAATGCAAGCTCCAAACCGCACATTTCCCAAAATATCATCATTTCACTGAGATTTTTCTTGTCCAGGTCTAGATTTGAGTTTGACTGCGGAATGGTGCATTGAATGTGGATCTGTCCTTCACATTTTCACCTGTGATTCTCATTTGCTGGAAGTGTCTTTTAATTTAAATTAGCCAATTGTTATTGACTTTCAGTGAGAGGTCTCCTTCTGGGTGGAGGTGGTAGAATAACCCCCACGGTAGCCCCTGCTTTTCGTAAAAGCCAACTACATGGGGTCCCAGAAGATCTTAACTGGGGAGGGTGAGTTAGCAACCACGGGGCCATTAGCTGAGACCTGGCATTGCTTTCACTTATTTGTGCTTGGCTCCTCACTTTCATCTATCATATCCGACCTCCCTTGATGAACTCTTGTTCTTTCCCGACCCCGACGCTATTAGAGCATTCAAGGCCTAGGGTGTATTTCATTTTCACGCCTTTCGTGCCCTTTGTCTTTCTTTGGCCGATATTTTCATTTTTCGGAAGAGTCGGATCCCTTAGACCTTTTATCTCTGATTAGTGTTATATAAAGGATTGTTACCTAGTTGTACTTCCCATTAAAACAATAATCACCACCACCGCCACCGCCACCGCCACCGCCACCGCCACCACCATCGTTCATTGAGAGGGCAAAGTTGAGAATTCTTTTGGTTAAGGTAGTCTACATTTCCTCATCTTTCGTCGCTTTGGCTGAAAGGTCAGCATTCTGGCTTTCAGTTCAGAGGGCTCTGGATTAAATTCCCGTGCGGATATTTGTGTTCGTCTTAAGACACATCTTCGAATACATGGATACAAAACATCACATTACAAATCATCAGAAAAACACGCAATAGTGAATACATTCATACCCATATTTCTGGCGTCGGGACAAATATTCCACCGTAAAACTAGACTAAATATCTTCAAAGTAATTGGGAGAATACCAGGAAGAAAATATTCATTCTGACAAGGAACATTTCCCAATCGGCCCCGTTACAACACCGCGAGGCAACTTCTCTGATATGATCGTTATGCGGGTGTCTGCTAATGAGGGGCTTAGCTAGCTACTATGTTGTGACCTAGTGACGCGTCGATAGAAATATTTCAAAACTAAGGAACTTACTTGATGTTTGCCTGTGTGCGAGTAAACATACCTTTCCTGTTCTTCTGGTGAGGTGCAGTAACGGTGGTAGATGTAGTAAATATGACTAGATTTCCATTGTATGAGCTAAAAAGGCTGGTTTTTCAAGAACGAGTCGTCCACCTTACCGACAGAGAAATAGGCATAGCAATGAATGTTTTATGTTAGTACTGTATGGCGTAAGTTTTCTAACAACTCGAATTCTGACTATTTTCACCTATTCAACCCGACGAGAAGATTAATAACCACGAATAGATAATTTAATTATTAATTAAGTATTAATTACTACTACTACATTTTGATTTATATACATCGGAACATTCCAGAAGCTGCTCGCAAGACGATATTGTGTCGGAGGCGAAATCTACTCAACTATTCGTTACTTGCGGAGAATATAACTCCACCTAGAAGAGAAGCACATTTGAGGGCATTTTCCTGCAACAACATTTCCCTTACAGGCAATACCTTAACACAGGCACGATAGAACCACTAGAAAAACGCATTGTTCACTTGCCACCGTCTTTTATTAGTGTTTTCGTTATTCCAAATTTCTTCCCATTATTTCAAGTAACGGTTACGATTGCAATACAGTTTTGGATTTGATTCCTTCGCACTTGATAGCTGTATCACATTGAGATTTCTAATAACAATTACAATAAAATATTCCAAAAATAGCGTACGTCGGGTTTTACAAAGTTGTATAATATTCTTTTTTCACTGTTTTCCGATCTACAGAAAGGGGAACTATTATTGATTTATGGCCAAAATTCATGATTATTGGTCAGGGGAAACCGTTGGTCATCTTAAAGAACGTGAAAATACATTGATCTTATGAGAATATCATTCCATGTCAGACAAAAGTGCTCAGAAATAAGGGCAGTTGGCTTAAACGAATGGAAACATTTCATTATATAAAAACCATATTTTTAAATAGTAGCATTTGTATTTCGTTTTGCGTTCTAGTATTCTTTTGAGACAACGAAGAAGAGTTCCAAAACTTGATAATATTCAACATAACGAATGCGAGGCTCTCGTACAATTTTTGCTTTATGTCGAACCAACAGAGACAGTCTAAGGGCCACGATGGGGTATGAAAGGCATAGGACTAGGAGGAAGCGACCATAGCCTTAATTAAGACACAACCCCAGCATTTGCCTTGTGTGAGAATGGGAAACTACGGAAAACCATCTCCAGACGGTGAGGTTCTACCATTAATTATGCTGTAATATAATATAACAAATTTATGTTACTATAAAAGTGCTAACGTTTTGCTAGTCCGCATAAATTCAGTACGAAAAAGTAGAATACTGTGCATAAGTTATACATTTACATATTTAACTTATTGTGGTCAACATGTCCTTCTTGTTCTACTCCTAAACTATTTGTCATACGCAGCTGACATTTTGGATGAAACATATTAATAAACTGCACTCCTTGTCCACCGAGGTTCATCTCGATATCTGGTGTGTCGATTAGGAAGGATTTCTTTGAGGATTTGATCGTAGAATTTCAATTGCCTTTTCCTAAAAGTCTCTGAGAATTTTCCAGAAGTCCGATATACTATAGTTCATTAGATTTTATTTTTATCCAGAGTCTATGTAGAGTGGGCCAAAGGAATTCCTGGAAGTATCCCTTTCTTGTTTTCTATGTCCCCATTATTATTATTATTATTATTACCCTGCAAACCATGTGACTACAGTTGGGTCATTCATGAACTAACTAGTTCATTTGAACGACTCGTTTATTTGAACTGGTACGTGTTCATTGAAATATTTTGAACGGGTCGTTCACACGAGTATACAACATGTTAGAGGACGAAGACCAAAAAACTGTAAAATGTATGTACTAAATCGCGCCACTCTTTGGCTAAGATAGCTCATAATAAACTACAAAATAAGCTCGCTCGCGAATGGCCAATGGCGTGCCGTGTTAATGGTCATATGACAGCACATCTCACACACTTCACAACTGGGGGGTTGGAGGGGGGGGGGTATATAAAATTAGAAAGCTTATCTGTCTCTCCGTCTCTCGTAGATACCATTTCTGGCGACGGCATTCGGTATCTGTTTTTCTGCTCGTGCTCATGATAAACTAACTCGTTCATTTGAACGAAGTGCCGTGAGAGCTGTTTTATGACGTCACCTCATGAACTACCTCGTTCATTTAAAGTAGTTCATTTGAACGACTCAAGGCAATGAACGGTATCGAATGAACTAGTTCGAGCAAATGAACTAACTGGACCCATCCCTAAATGTGACCTTACGGTGGTAGGGAGGCTTGCGAGTCCCAATGAAGCAAATAGCCGAGCCGCAAGTGCAACCATATCGGATGGGTATCTGTCGAGAGACCAGACTAAAGAATGGTTCATCGAATTGGGGAGTAGCAGACTTTCGGAAGTTGCAAAGGCGGCAGTCTAGATGATTGACTGATATGGCCTTGTAATAATACTCGTCATGGCTTAGCTGTGTTGATACTGCTTCACGGCTGAAGGCAACGGGAAACTACAGCCGTAACTAACTCCCGAGAACATGCAGCTCTCACTGTATGAATGATGTACTGATGATGGCTTCCTCCCGGGTAAAATATTCCGGAGGTAAACTAGTCCCCCATTCGGATCTCTGGGTGGGGACTACATGAGAGGGGGCAATCATCAGGAAGATGGATACTGGCATTATGCTTGTCGGAGTGTGGAATGTTAGAAGTTTGAATCGTTGTGGTAGGTTAGATAATCTGAAAAGGGAGAAGTTAGATGTAGTTGGTATAATTGAAGTACGTTGGCAGGAAGAGCAGGATGTTTGGTCAGGAGACTACAGAATTATCAACACAAAATCAAACCGGGGAAATACAGGGGTTGATCTACTGATGAACAAGAAAATAGGTAGCTGGTAAACTTCTACGACCAGCATAGTGAAAGGATTATTGTTGTCAAGATAGACACCAAAACAGTGCCCACCACAATAGTGCAGGTCTATATGCCTACTAGTTCAGCAAATGATGAAGAGATCGAAAGAATATATGAAGATACATGTTAAAGGTGACGAGAATCTAATTGTTATGGGAGACTGGAATGCAGTGGTAGGCCAAGGAAGAGAAGGTAATACAGTAGGAGAAATCGGATTGGGACATTGCCATGTATGCGTTGCATTTCAAAGTAATGTCTTGCAACGTATTGATGTTCTTCCAGGCTATCACCTTTAAATTTTCTTATTATGATTGTCATCAGATTCCCCCTGAATTAATTTACAACAAGAACTGATGATGACTCCCAGGGAGTCGAAACCGCTCTTCTTATAATTTAATGTATTTTACAATGTGTTGAATGATAGAACATCCCTCAAACTCTGTCTTATTAGTTAAACGTCAACACGGAAATGAAGATCATAACCTACGATCACCTTACGCATGTTACTATTTTTAGTTAGGCATGTCATTTTCACTGGAATACCTATTTATACGTCACCCACACGTACCTCTTAGGCCCCGCCTTCGTACTCGTATCTTATTTAGCCAGAAATCTACACCCTGAAGATAAGAAAATAGACATCTGTAAAGAAGAGAATAGATAACTCACGATGATGAAGTGAGAAAGATAAGTGATTATAACCTTGCCAGAAGAGCTACAACTGAGGTAATTAATATTACTGAAGATAGAAGAATTTTACCCCAATTTGATATTTTGGAATTCTCCTGTGCGCTTTGGTTTTTTTCCCTCGTTTTATGCTGTTTAAATTTCTAATATCCTTTATTTTTCCTTTCGAAAATAAGATTCCTCCTTGCAAGTAAGAAATGTAATTGCATAAATTATAAGTGCGAAAAATAAAATCTAGTTTAATCTGAATGGAGATTGTGGTAATAAATACAAATAAAGATGCCGCCATGATTGTTTACGACGATCGACAACCATGCAAATACATACATAAACAAATATTTCAACGTTGTGTTGCCAACATGGAATGAAATAAAATCAACAACCAGACACACATAAGACAACAAATACATGACAGCAACATAAAACCTAAAAATAAAAGACATGAAATTACAAAAATCATACATAACGACAATACCGTAAGCTACGGAACGTGCAACACACAACATACAATTCTATAGCGATCTTTATAAGATTCACACCGCTTTCACAAAGATTAACTGATTAATTCAAATCCGAATGGTCGGTGGATGCAGAGTGGGTTTCGTACCTTAAGAGGCCACGGCTTGCCCATGGTCCAACACTCTGACCGGCCAACCGAGCAGAGGAAAGTTGGCCACGGCTCTACCGTGGCTCTACGCTTCTGCATTCGGGAGACGGGCCTGGGGTACAGTGCCGGACTTCACGCCTGGCCTCACCTGTCGGCTGTCCTGAGAATGGTTTTCCGTGGTTTTCCATTCTCCTGCACTAAGGCGAATGCCGGGACAGTTCGTAGTATAGGCCACGGCCGATCACCCCCTCACCTTCCCCGCACTTCTCCCTCACCGTAACAAATCTTCCGGCCTGAGAGACGGCGTCACCGTCTAAGAGACCCGCCTCTTCCTTCAGGGCAGGAATGAAAACGTTTAGTAGTAGTAAATCCGAATCAATCCGAAATCATCTGGATGAAATTAATTTCGTTATTCATGTGTACATGTCATGAGTATGCCTTCTTCTCTTCTCTTCTCTTCTCTTCTCTTCTCTTCTCTTCTCTTCTCTTCTCTTCTCTTCTCTTCTCTTCTCTTCTCTTCTATGTCTTTAATCAAATTAATTATCCGAAGACGTTCAAACAAAATACTCGAGCTTCATCTCAACAAACCAAACCAAACCCAGAGGGCCACGGCCTACCAAGCGACCGATGCTCAGTCCGAAGGCCTGCAGATCTCGAGGTGCCATGTGGTCGGCACGACGTATTCTCTCGGCCGTCATGTAGAATTACTGACCTGTGTTTCCATAATCGAAGACTTTGAGCAACCATTAATTCTCGTATATCCCTTAAGCCTATTCATCAGGAAGACAGTATCTCACACTAGTACATCTGAAGATCCTATTCAGTATACCATAAACACATCCATATTATCGTAGATTCTCAGTTAGCGTATTGCACGAACATACAGTATATGTCCACCTCAAAATATCATCGCATTAATCTTTTGCACATTTGAATATTCAGAAGAACTCACCCCATTCTTATGCAATTATGCTTCCACAAATATAGATGTAACCTATCATCGTCTGAATTTCGCGTTCATATAATAAAGAATTCGGGAGATAGTAGGTTCGAACCCCACTGTCGGCAGCCCTGAAGATGGTTTTCCGTGGTTTCCCATTTTCACACCAGGCAAATGCTGGGGCTGTACCTTAATTAAGGCCACGGCCGCTTCCTTCCCACTCCCAGCCCTTCCCTGTCCCATCGTCGCCATAAGACCTATCTGTGTCAGTGCGACGTAAAGCAACTAGCAAAAAATATATAATAAAGAATATTTCACTAGTAGCCTGTTACTTACAATATAACATACTTAAAACCATATTTCTAACAAATATTGTCCTGCTCATGATCATAAAAGTTTATACATTCTCCAAAACGAAAGACTCCGTTAATGATTTCGACACCCATTTTCAACACGAAATAGTACCAATTAAAACAATACTAATTCACTGGTCATTGTAGAAGATTTATCTTTTCCAAAATAATCTTAAAATTAAGTAATATTTACGATGACGCTGTCATTAATTGAAGTTTAAAATCTTTCATAGCATTCAGATGATCCTACCATCTTCTTCAAATTATTTATATAACGCATCATTCCGTCTATGCTAACTATAAGTCATTTGAAAATTAAATAATTGAAAAGGAATCTGTACAAACCACAGTTACTCTGCAAAAGGAAAATAATGTATATTACATTACGTTCGGTGGCTTCATTTCTGATGGTGGGTTTTCAGGGATCATTTCTCGGGACTTCCATCTCCTCCGATCTTTAGTGCTTCATGATTGTATTTTCCATTGAGCCGCGCTTTTTAATTATCTCATCACTCCTTGCATCGGCGATTTTCTGCAACGTACACCCACTTATTAATATCATGTTGTACACTTTCTTATATACACGTTTGGAATATATGAATGGCGACACTTGCCTTTAAAGACATCCATTGGCACAATCTGTTATCACATACCGATAATTTAACAAAAATATGTTACAGTAACATGCAATCCTTTTACAGGAAAATGGCGACCAGTGCTTTAGTAACGTGTGTTTCAGTCTCCAGGTTTATCAGTGATTTGAAGGTGTAAGATCGGCATTTACGTGTGGAACTTTCAACTAAGTGATAAGTAAAACTACCGTGCTACGAACAGCCAGTTCAAAGTGTATCACAAGTAATTAAGAACATAATCCTTCTTGTAAACAGCCATGCCAGGGAAAGGAAAGGTAGTAACAACGGACAGCCCAGTGAAGCGCGCCCTACAGGAAGCTCTGAGAGACAAGGAAACACTCGCCACGCTAGCAAACATCATACAAGACCAGGTAGCCAGGGCCGTTATAGACCAACTTAAAGCTACGATAGATTTTAATACGAAAGTAATCGAGGAGATGAGGGAAGCGCTCGAAGCCAGAGACAAGACAATATCAGACCTCAGGGGGCAGCTCGAAACTAAAACCGATGCTCTCGAACAATATCAGCGGCGGCAATCACTGCGTGTGTTCGGGGTGCGGGAATCGAGTGGTGAGGACACGGACAAAATTGTCATTGAGCTAGCTGACAGTATTGGAGTACATTTAACGCACGAGGACATAGACAAAAGTCACAGGGTAGGCAAGATGAGTACAGATAAGCCGCGTCCGATCATAGTGAAGTTCGTGTCGTACCGCAAACGGAACGAACTATTCAAATCTAAAAAGAAACTGAAAGGAACGGGCAAAACAATTAGAGAAGACCTCACGTCAATCAGGATGAAACTGTTGCAGGAAGCAATCACTAGATTTCCTGTGTCCAATTGTTGGACAATAGACGGTACGATTATTGTGAAACACAATGGTGTGAAATATCGTGTGTCGAGCCGAGCGGAATTGGACAGGATCAAATAAACCGACAGACTGAAACTAACATGACACTGCACATTTTACAGTTTTAACTAACTTAGACACTAGACTTTTAATTACTAGACTATAATTACTATTCAAACTATTACTTTTAGATTAAATCTTCATTAGATTTACATATAATAACTAGGCAAGATAGCGTACAGGTTGGCAACTCAAAGCGAGAGTGCTGAACATGCTTCTATTTTCGGCAAGGTTACTGGTGGTCAGCTGAGCGGAATCTTCGCTCCCATACCTACACAGCCCCCTAGTACTAATCCGCTTACAAATGCTTTTAACAACTTTCCAAATTCCTTACAGGTAGTACATGCTAATGTTCAAAGTCTAATTCCTCACTTCCACGAACTCCGTAACATTATTGCTAATGTCAACCCTCACATCGTCATGAACGGAGAAACCTGGATGAAACCGTGGTTGTCAGATTCTCTTGTCCACCTCGAAAATTATACCTTGATCCGAAATGATCGCACAGGTAAAGCCGGGGGCGGAGTAGCCATGTATATTAGGAACGACCTAAAATATAAAATAATTTACAAAACAACTAGTGAATACTGCGCAAGGCCCGAGTTCATGTTCATTGAAATTGAGGCTTTAGGTGTAAAGTGCTTACTGAGTGTTGTGTATCGCCCACCAAAGATTGAATACATCACCGACCTTGAAGACATCTTACTTGACCTCCTACCCAGGTATGAGCATGTTTTATTACTAGGAGACCTCAATACTGACATCCTTAACGACAAAATGACTGAGACTAAACAATTAATCAACATATTTAAATCTTGTAACATGACGATTTTGCCACTTAAACCAACATATCACACAGCCACGTCACATACATTACTGGACTTAATTGTGACGAATAACCCTGACAGAGTACTGACCCACGGGCAAATGTCTGCTTGCGGACTATCCAATCACGACTAAATTTATTTAGCTTATTCACTTAAATGCCCCAAGTACAGACCTAAATTAATTACATTCCGAGATCTAAAACGTATAAATAACGAAGCCCTATTAGAAGACGCTGCAAACATACCTTGGCATAATGTCCATATTTTAGATAATATAGATGATAAAGTGGAGTTTTTAAACACACAACTGCTAGCTCTTCTTAATAAACACGCGCCAAAACGCACTGCTCGTGTAACACGCCCTGCGGCTCCATGGATGGCGCAGGAAATACGAGACTTAATAACAGAGAGAGACAAAGCTTTCAGAAAATTTAAAACTAGCCAAATACCAAACGATTTTGACCTGTACAAGGCCCTTCGTAACAGGATCACACAGGTCGTAACGAATGCTAAAATAAGACACTCACAGAACATTTTGCTAACCCGAAACACGACAACAATCTGGAAAACCGTTAAAAAATGGGCATAGGCGGAAATAAAATACATACTGCTGACGTTAAAATATCACTGGATGATTTAAACCAATACTTTACTACAAGACCCGTTAACATTGACGAGACAACAAAAGAACAGACGATTAACAAAATTCTACACAATGGCAATACTAACAATGGAGGAGAACAGTTATATTTTTCCCTCGTAACTCCTGCAGAAGTGAGACAAATTGCACGATCAATAAAGACAACTGCGACAGGATGTGACGAGATTGTTCCACAGTTACTGTTAAAAACTCTAGATGTAATCCTACCAACTCTAACCCACATCATAAATACCTCACTGATAACCGGCATATTCCCTTCCCTTTGGAAATATGCAATTGTTCGCCCACTCCCCAAGACCAACAATCCCGTGGAACCCAAAGACTTTCGATCCATTTGCATTTTACCATTTCTGTCCAAAATTTTGGAGAAAATAGTTCACAGACAAATAACTGCATATTTAAATAACAATATGCTTCTTGACAAATACCAGTCTGGTTTTAGAAGCAATCATAGCACAACTACTGCACTGCTTAAAGTTACAAACGACATAGGAGTAGCTATGGATAAGGGAGAAGTTACTGTTTTAACTCTTCTAGACCTTAGTAAGGCCTTTGACTGCGTTGACACGGACATACTGATAGCAAAATTACGTGCTCTTAATTTCTCACAAAGCACACTATCCTGAATGTATTCCTATCTCTCTGATCGCCGGCAGTGTGTATCTATAGGTGAAAATTTCTTTTCATGGCAATCTGTAGAGACTGGAATACAACAGGGGTCAGTGCTAGCGCCACTCCTATTTTCGATCTTCATTTCAGGACTAACACAAGTAATTAAACATTGTCAATATCATGTGTACGCAGACGACATACAGATAAATACACATGCACATCCTCGTGACTTACCGACTGCAATAAATAATATGAATGACGACCTAGGAAGAATATGTAGGTGGACCGATGACCATGCACTAAAAATCAATGCCCAAAAATCGCAGTGTATTTGTTACGGAGTATTGTGGATGTGCAGAGGTGAAAGAAGGTGCTGGGGTGAACAGGTCTCAAAATACGAAATTAAAGTTAATTTGACAAGGTTATATTTTCTTTGCAAAATCAAGAAATAACAACAGTGGCAGGTACAGAGTAGCAAAGCAACCAATCGAGGATGTACAATTACAGTGTTACAGGATTTGGGATCCGAGAGCCAGATACATAATTCTTGAGCAACGAGCCCAACTTTACTATATACAAGATTCAACAAAGGGGCAGAAGACCCCAATCATGCCCAGGAGCTCTTGCTCCCCATTACACAGTCACCCCTCCTCGAGGCACTCAGAAACAAATTTTAAGAAAGAGCGACCCGCTCTTAAGTTCAAGCCTATCAAAGGCCACACCAAACTCCACTTTCAAGCTGTCCTCCAAGGACATATACACAGGGGTAAAAATACCCAACCTACTGAGGCCTATTCAGTGAAGAAACAGAAATATTACATGGCCTCCACAATACCAACTTGAGAGGAGGCGAAACTGCACTCCAAATACGCCTTATTAAAACCTACTTGGCGCTATGCCTCTAATGCAAGGGCTAATCCCATACTAAAGAGGTGACTTATATAAGAAAACGATTTACATTACATTAGAAGGGAAGAAACGGTCGTGAAAAATAAGTTCACCTCAAAGCAATATGAGTGGGAGCTCGAGAGGGTTAAGCACTCTCTATCCCAATTTGTAGTTTAAAAAGATAGAATTGATACCAAGTGTCTTTACATTTTAGAGGAAAGTTACATGGTCAAAGGCTTCGGACCTGCCCCGAGGGTTAAACTGCTGAGCTAGCAAGAAAAGAAGTTATTAAAAGGCCATTACCTGGTGGTTGAACTGCTGCCCGAAGAAAGAGGCGCTTCCCGCCCCCTGCTACATACTTGACACAATGATAGATATTACTGAAGTGGCGCGGAGACCCGAAAATCAGCAGTTTATATACCCTCGTGGAAAGTTCGAGGCGTTTCAGGAATGAGAACACCCGCCCACAAGCATTTTATGGGATAATGGCAAAAACTACTACACTAGACGAAGAAGAAACACCTTATTGGTGGAAAATTAATTACAGAAATTCCTTATTGGTCAAATTCAAAACTGGCGGAAAGAAAGGGTTAATATTGCCAACTTAAACAATGACTGAAAGAAATTTAACAAAGAAAAAACTAATGAACCCAAAATTTCTTCAAAACACAGTTTTTTCACTTCGCACTAGGGTGCATAATTGTAGTCCTTCAGTAGTGCCCTCTAGAAGAGAATGTCCACACTTCTTGCTACAGATAAAACAAAAACGAATCGAAACTGACATAGTTCAGAACACTTGAAAATTTATAGTAATGACATCTTCTGAGAAATCGTTGAATTAATATGGAAGTTAAAGTTCAGGCTACCTCCAGTAGAGGAGTTTCAACCGGCGCAATGTTTGAATTAACGGAGCAGAGGCGTACCGCCTGGTACAGACCTCCCCCCCCCCAAAAATTACCTCCAAGGGGTAACACAGAAGAACATAAACTTTTGTTTTAAAATAAAGTTCAAGTTATGATGTTGATATAGAAGTTAATTGCAGAAGTATTTACAACCAAATTTTCTTACATGGTTGGATCCAGTTTCAAAACACTTTGTAGTTACTTTAGATGTAAATTCTTTATGCTTGTAGAGGTTGAATTCAGAAGGACCTTTTAATTCTTGAAGGGGAAGAAAATTTTTTTAGTCCACCAAATATTGCAGTAAAATCCAAGAAATGTAGTAATTGTTGATGTAAAATGTCCATGTAGCTGATTAAGTATATCAGTTGCCGATGACTTTGACGGCCAGACCAGCCGCCGCTGCTTGAGTCCAGGGGAGGCCGCTCGGATCCCTCAAGTACCCTGAGATACCACTCGCCCGCACTATGAGAGGAGTAGTGGAGTTGAAGCACGCCGCGCCCGCGGCGAACATACAGGTCGCGGGCCAGTTGCAGGTTGTGCGCCGCACGTCAGCCTTGGCCGGGAGGAGGACTCCGGCTCGCCGTACCCTGGTTGGCCTCACTGAAGAGGGGCGGGCCCATACCCCACCTCAGTGGCGGTACGGCGCCGCGCTGCTGCGGGGGCACTGAAACATTAAAGGTCGGCGGCAGAATTTTGTTGGACCATAATTATTTTAGGGTACAGTCTTTGTGGCGAGGTTGAGGGGCCAGCGGCGTGGAGATATTTATTTCAATCCCATAAGCCACAGTTTTATGTTAGCAGGAGACGGGAGCATGGTAATGGCCATGGCAAGGACAGGATGGCATTTTAACAGTTCGGGGAAGGTTTTACAAAAATGCTTACATACAAGGAAACAGATTCCAAGGGCAGAAGGCCTTAAAAATGAAACACCTAAAAAAATATAACCTTCATATTTCTTTCAATATGAAGCAAGTTAGCACAGAAATTATACAGGTTTCACCTGAGACAGGTGAACCCTAAATATCCTCTCGGTGGCTGGATTGCTTAGCAATAAGGTAACGGGTGTAAGGAAGTCGAGAATAATACACGGCCCATGAAATCTGGGGGCAAGCTTGCCCGCGGAAACAAAATTTTTGACCATCACCTGGTCACCTACCTTCAAATTGGTGGGTCTCCGTCCACGATCATATCTTTCCCTAACTTTTTCATGAGACACTTTAAGATTGGCTTTCGCCTTCTTCCAAAGATCTTTAATGTTATCTGGATCTATTGTCTCAGGTAGAATATCACTCAGAGACCAGAGGTTAGAGAGGGGCGAGTTGGGAACAAACTTGAACATCAAAGAAGCTGGAGTAAATTTATGGGATTCATGAACCGCCGAATTCAAAGCAAAAGCTAACCAATGCAAGGACGTGTCCCACCTAGAATGATCTTCATGATGATAGGCAATAAGGGCCGACCTGAGATTACGATTGACTCTTTCGGCAAGAGATGGTTGGGGATAATAAGCAGAAGTAGTCACATGAGATATGGACAGATTGTAAGGTTAATACTTTATGTTTAATCCCCTTCAAACATGTCCTCCTTAAATTGTTAGCAGAGGTATACATATCTTTGTCTGTGTACCTCTGTATCATGCTGCTCTCATTGTGGCTATTTTCCTCCTTCCCCCTCCACTCGCTCCCTATTACTAGCGATAACGGCGGGGCCTTGACTAGTGTTGTGGAAGCCATTTTGCATTTTGTTTCCTGTCCTTGTACGGGACAGACGTGCCATGTGAGGGTTTATATTAATCCAGGGTTTTCCCTGGTTTTTCCCCCTTTTGGGGTGTAATTTTGGTAGGTTCTGACCATTTTTAACTACTCTTATTTTGTTTACGTAAATTCAACGTGTGTTATATTATTCTGTTCTGATTCTCCTTCGGACCCGTCATTCTCGCTAGTCCATTACTGACCCCTTTCCAAGAACTCATTTTCTTCTGGTTCTCGGATTTATTTTTCAGTGGTCAGCTATGCTAATTTAACCTTCCCTTTATGCAAGGTATCAAAGTTGTTCTATTGAATGAATGTAATTCTGTATAGGGTTATACCCATTTCAAACTTGGCAAGCTAAATATGCCTAACAGATCTGTAAGTTTAAACCTTTAACACCAACCATCCTGGGTGGTAAATTGTTATTTTTTAACGGAGCTGAGAAAAATGAATTCCAATCCGTTCAACGGTGTTTGGTTACTCGTTGACCGTCTAATTTTCATTTTGATTCGCGGTTGTCTTGGTGACATTTATTGTCGTTGAGATTGATTGACATTGTTCGATTGAATGAGATGACTGATGTTTTGCTGGAGACTGACACGGCTACGTTACTGTTGGTTCTTGTGAACTTGACTTGGAATTTTGGGGAATTATTATTATTATTATTATTATTATTATTATTATTGATTTCTTTATTTCTCCCCGGTAACTGATTTCTTATGGTGAGATCCGTGGGATCTCTATGGTGATTTGGTACGTGAAGTGTTGAATTTGGGAGTAACTTCTCCGTTTCCTGTAAGGCTCTGGTTGAGTCGGTGTGGAATTTTATTGCAATTACTCCTCTGCGCTTGTGATGCCCTTCTGATTATGGGCATATGATCTAAGCTATGAAATATTATATCGAGCGGTTATTCCTGCTCACGCCGATAAGCTCCTGAAGTATTGGTAAATGTATTACCGTGTTTCCCCTTTTCTGGTCTCCACTGGCCCTGTGGTATCACACATTGAATTTATTTCTTAAAACTGTATTCTGCTATTTCTCGAGTTAACCAATTTGTATTGTGCCTGTGCTGTACCTCTTGTTTGTGAAGTTTCACATGTTTCGCGTTTTTGGGCTTTCCCTGTTTTCTGTGTCCTGTTAATTTATGCAGGTATTTCCAGATTAACATCGTGGTAAGGATAGAATTCATTTCTCTCCTTGTGATTGTGAATTCATGTAAATTATTATTAGCTCCACCCTTTGAAACTTTAATTTCGCAAACCTCTTGGTTAATCTTCGCTTAGTTCAACCTGGTGTAGTATTTCATTTTGTGTTTTAATTAAATTTCTATATTCCTAAAACCTCGGATTATCCTTTCGTGTTTATGAGAGTGCACTAATTGCTAAATTACTATGATACTGTAATACTATTGGTCACGGTTGCCAAGATCCAAAAGCACCTTCTACATACCATCCTCGAGGTAAGTTGTTGTTTTGGTTTTTCTTTAAAAACTTGCATTTACTTATTGCTTTAACTGTTTCTATGTGGTGACTCTGTGTGATAAATTACTTGGACCTTCTGGGTGCATTATCTTCGGTAATCGCTGTGCCCCGGGGTACTTACTGCCATTGAACTGTCACTTGACTATCGCCTACTACGTCACTGTGTCTCGAGAATTACCAGTTACCTTGGTACAAAAGGATTATTAACTAGTGAGTCGCTCTGAGCTTCTAGTGTTATGTTTGGTGACCTAGCTCCTTATTGTGCTAAAAGTGTTTTCATATTGTTGTATCAAACTCGTTCTAGTTTATGTACTGACCTAACCCGTCCATCACTGCGTGTCTATAGTCAGCCTTAGTGTAGCAGTGCTACGGATACTGTCTGAGTTTCTAATTGGTCCTCACCGTATACTTGTAATCAACCTAACTGTAACTGAGTATATCTCTTGGTATTTTAACTAATTATCGTGACATCTCTAAGTGTAACCCAAACCTAACCTTTAAATAATTGCATCGTCACTGTTCTTATTAACGCACGTTACAGCACGTCACAGTGTCATTGTATTTAAGTGTCGCACGTCACAAGATCAAAACAGAATTTACGAAATAGATTAGATGTGAAAGCCTTGGCATTGTCAGACACAATATATTGACACGGAACAAAAGAAGCAAAGATAGAATTTAAACAAGTAATGGTGGACTGAGCGGTAGCCAGCTTAGTCGGAATTAACCAGGAAAAACTTGTAAAACCATCTACACATACAAAGATGAATTTGTTGGCATTTCCCTTTGACTGGGAGAAGGGTCCTACATAATCAATATACAGGCGTTCCATTGGGCGCGACGCTTGATGAGAAGACAAAAGGCCTACCTTGGTGGACATGGTTGGTTTACTAAGCAAACAAGATTTACAAGCCTTTACTGGTTCACGGATTTCACCGTCCAACCTTTCCAAATAAACATTTCACGAATCTTTTCACGGGTTTTAAAGATGCCTAAATGCCCCCTAATGGGGTCTCATGATAGTACTTGAAGATCATTGGTACAAGAACAGCGGGAACTACAACTTTCATCATCTTATCATGCCTCGAAGGGCAACATAAAACACCATTCCTCAGTACATAAGGGACAACATGTTCCCCAGAAGAAAGGGTTTCCATTATCGGAGCCAGCGTTGGATCTTCACGTTGGTATTTATCAAGGTCCCTAAAGAGCATGGGAGCATCTGTTAAGATGGCATTAACCTCAGATAGTATGGACTCGGGAGGTGATGAACTATCGACCGGTTCATGGGTCTCGACGTCGTTGGAAAACATACGGCTGAGTCCGTCTGCGACAACATTTTCAGTACCTCTGATATGCCTAACGTCAAATTGGAAGGCAGAAATTCGGATGGCCCACCGGGCTATACGACCAGTACGACGCGGCCTACCTAAGACCCAGCTTAAGGCTTGATTATCGGTTTCCAGGTCGAATTTGACATGTTCCAGATAGAGACGGAACTTTTCTAAGGCAAATAATACTGCCAAACCTTCAAGCTCATAGATGGAATACTTGGCTTCTTGAGCCGATAGAGTCCTAGATGCATAGGCGATGGGTCGCCTCCCTAGTTCAGTCTCTTGAAGAAGGACTGCAGCTACCGCCGACGACGACGCGTCGGTTTGGACGATGAATTTCTTCGAGAAATCTGGCATAGCAAGGACAGGGGCATTACAGAGAGCTAATTTCAGATCTTCAAAAGCGGCTTGTTGCGAAGGTCCCCACTCGAATTTTATGCCTTTCCTACGAAGAAGGTTCAAGGGCGCCGCTCTATTAGCGAAGTTAGGAATAAACTTCCTGAAGAAATTCACCATACCAATGAACCTGGCGATACCTTTGATGTCCTTGGGAGGTTTAAAATCACGGATTGCCTGTGTTCTAGAATGATCGACTGCAACACCATCAGGCGACACAATATGCCCTAGGAATGACATGGAGGGCTTAGCGAAGGCAACCTTGGACAACTTCACGGTTAACCCAGCCTTACGAAGGCGATTGAGAACTTCTCGCAGATGATCTAGATGTTCTTTGAAAGTCTACGAAAATACTACGACATCATCAAGATAGTGGTACAAGTACTCAAATTTGATGTCGGAGAAGACCCTATCTAGTAGCCTCGTAAGCACAGCTGCTCCGGTGGGGAGCCCGAAAGGCACGCGGTTGTATTCATACAGATTCCAATCCGTGGCAAACGCTGTAAGATGTTTAGACTCTTCAGCTAGGGGAATTTGATTATAGGCCTGATTCAGGTCCAAGATGGTGAAGAACTTAGCTTTGCGAAACCATGAAAAACAGGAATGAAGGTCAGGAAGTGGCACAGATTGTAACACCACCTTCCGATTGAGAGCCCTATAATCAATGACAGGCCTGAAGCCACCTTGGGGTTTCGGGACTAGAAAAATAGGTGAAGAATACGCGGACTTAGAGGGCCGAATAATACCATCAGTAGGGATAAAAAGGGGATTCTGGGCCAGGGGCTAATGCGCAAGATGGCCGCTGTACATGGGCTCTTATGGGACTAAATCCTGGGACCTGCGCTAGGGGCTACTGCGCAAGATGGCGGCTATACATAGGCTATTATGAAGAAAGCTAGCCATGGGGAGACATAGGGCTTAAGAAGACGGCCTATGGCGATTGCACAATATGTCGGCTATACCCGGGCTCTTATGGAGAAAGCTAGCTCAGGGGCTACTGTGCAAGATGGCGACTATACATAGGCTCTTATGGAGAAAGCTAGCACAGGGGCACGTGCGCAAGATAGCGGCTATATATAGGCTCTTATGGAGAAAGCTGGCACAGGGGAGACATAGGATTTAAGGAGACGGCATAGGGGCGGTTGCGCGAGATGGCGGCCGCGTGCAACTTCCTAGTGCTAGGACACCCGAGGCAAGATGGTTGCTGAACATTGGTTATATGAGGCTAAATTTTAGGAGTTGGACCAGAATCTAATGGTGATACATTGTTCTTATAGACCTAACTCTACAGAGCTGCCTTAGGAGCTCACATTGTTAACTTATGACCTATTAGTTTGATCAGCCTGACATTCGAGAACTGAGGTAAGGGCTACTATGCAAGACGACTGCTATACTCTATTCGTATAGACCTTAACTAGAGGGCTGCCTCAGGCAGGGGCACACAACATGTAGTCTTGTTGCACGACAATGACCTATTAGTTTTACCAGTTTAGCTTTCTGGAACTACTATGCAAGATGGCTGCTATACTGTGTTCACATGGACTGAACTCTAGAAAGCTGCCTTATGGACTTACAACTTGTAACTTATGGTCTATCAGTTTTATCACCTAACATTTGGGAACTGAGGCAGGGGCTACTAGGCAAAATAACTGCTGTACATTGTTTTCATTAGACTAACTTTAAGGAGCTGGGCTATCGCTCATCCTTCTCACCAGCTGTCCTTCATAACTTTAGTTTAGCACAGGAACTGGTGGTGGTACATGAGCTTTATGGCACTAACTTGGGGAGAGCTGTGCTAGGGCTTTTCAAGTATTGGGCTAATGCGGGGTCGGTGTTTCATCATTCTAATAGGATACCCTTCCAAACATCAGTCTAGAGCAGGGGCTCTTGCGTATACATAGGCTCTTATGGGACTAACACTGGGGAAAGGAAAGCTGCACTAGGGCTCTCGAGGATGGATAGTCGCTCAAAGCTAAAAGCGTAATTAGAATGATGAGATGTAGATAAACATGGGTTGTTGTTATAACCTAACTTTGTAATCTGTTAGAAGTGATAAAGTTCATTCAGTGTAGGATTGCAAAATGCTGAACCGAAAAAAATTGCGCTACATGCATGATAGGGAATAGAACCCAAGGGTCACATTTTATCAGACGGGGCAAAAGGATGAAAGGACTCTTCTTCCTCGTCCTCACCGAGACTTCCTCCTCCTCCTAGGGCTAAACGGCTAATGGGCTAAAGGGCTCAAGGGCTAAAGGGCTAAAGTGCAAAATGTCTTAAGGGCTAAAGGGCAAAAAGGGCTCACAATTTTTGTAATATTTATGGTGCCTCTCCTCTCTTTATCCGGGCTTGAGACCGGCTGTACAGCTAGAGGCTGAGTTAACACCCTGAGGATAGAGGGAAGGTAGTTTTTAAAAGTTTCTGCAACGTTATAGCTACTCGATCCACTATATGCTACAGAAAGATGGGTATGGTGGGAAGCAGCTGTGGGAATGTATTCGATGAAGGAAGGTGTTTAGGGTGCTATGATATACTGTAGAGGGACGGATGTTTAGTAACAGAACTTGTAGGCCTAGACAACGAGTGAGAATTAAAAATATCTCGCAGAGGTGTACTTTTTAAATATTAATCAGTACTTGCTTGAATACGGTTGAGCTCTTTCCTAAGGAAGGGAGAACTTTCGAAAAGAGTCTGTACTAGTATAGCTACTCGATCTACTATATGCTTCAGCAGGATGACTTAGGTGAGGGTGAGGGCTGGAAATGTAGGAATGTGTTTAGGCTGTTGTACTGTCGAGAGAGTGCTTACAGGTAAGGTATTTACTTTGAAGAGCTATTACTCAATAATACCTGCACGAAGCAATTCTTGCTCTATTTTAAAAATATCTGCTTTATAATCTGTGCAACCTGCATCTTGGTAGGCTATTAGCAGTTGCAAACGTTCTACGAGTAGGTTGGGGTCTTTACAGTATCTTACGTCTACATGGGTTAACAGAGGCTTGTTGTGCACTTTGTGCCTGCATGCAGACCGTTGATGTGTAGGGACTTGTTTTGATGTAATACGTGATTTTGCAGTAGCGTTTCCAGGTACAAACCTTACTTGTGTTGGTAGCAAAGCGTTGATATCTTCTTCTACTTCATTTTGCATCCCTTCTTGAGATGTTTGCACGGCTACAGAACGTGTTGCAGGCTTAGAAAATGAAGTAAAATCATAAAGCTCTAATGGCAAAGAAACATTGAGATCTTCGTTTTTTCTTCTTCTCCTTCGTTTCCTTTATTATCACTATTATCATCAGCATCCTTATCCGCCTCCTCCTCGTCATCTTCATTATCATCATCATTATCTTGCTTCTCTTTATCTCGAAATGTGTGTTTACTAACAGAACTTGTAGTAGGCCTAGACGAGTGAGAATTAAAAATCTCTCGCAGAGGTGTACTTTTTGAACATAACCCAGTATTTGCTTGAATACGTTTGAGCTCTTTATATTTTCGTCTCGATGAAGCTACATTACACGCGGCTTCGTAACGTTGAGCGTTGTAAGCGTTCATAAACTCTCTTCTACAATGTTTGCATTGAAAAATTGTTCTACAAGATATCTCATGACGTCTCTTATGATAGCCTCGGTGAAATATTTTTCCACACTCCTTGCACGTATAGCTTGGAATAGTTTTCTCCATGATAGATTTTTCTTCTGCTAATAGATAACACCTGAGAAAAAGAGAGAAGCGGAGTATTGTATGCCCGCCCCTTCAACAGTTTATTACAAACTAAAATATTGCTCACTTCTTCTGCTGGTATATACTTTCATTTATAAAGAACGATGTTATCACGTCAACAGTCCGTGGTACGCTAACCTTCTGACTTATATATAATGCAGTACTTCAAATTATTTTCATAAAGTATGGCTAAAGTGTGGCTAACCTAATGCCTTCACATTACTGGAAAAATTACTCAAGTTCAAATTTATATCGTTACAGTAACATTTGAAGGTATATGTTTGAAAGCCAATCAGGATGATTGAAGGTAGAAAAAGTGACATTAACACCACTGCGAGGGTTCTAGCCCCATCTGACCGAAGTGTAGTAAGTTTCTCTACACCCCTCTGTGAGGGTTCTAACATCGACCGATCAAAGCTCACATACTTTACACAAAATGTACGTGGAAAACAAGTTCAACTAAAATTAACTACGATGCTGTACGTGAACTCTCATCATTGACATACCAACGAGGTTTGAAAACTCGGATGACAAGTCTATCTCAGAGGTATACTCTCCCTTCGTAAAGGGCACCGCGCAATATAGTTAAGTTTAGACGAGCAAGCATCATTTTTGTGTAAAAATATGACTGAGTTGACTTGAAAAATTACATCGTAACAGTAACATTTTGAAAGTATATGTTTGTAAGCCAATCAGGACGTTAGAAGGTAGAAAAACTGCCATTAACACCACTGCGAGGGTTGTAGCCCCGTCTGTCCGAAGTGTAGCAAGTTTCTCTACGCCCCTCTGTGAGGGTTCTAACATCGACCGATCAAAGCTCACATACTTTACACAAAATGTACGTGGAAGACAAGCTCAACTAAAATTAACTACAATACTGTACGTAAACTCTCATCGTTGACATACCAACGAGGTTTGCAAGCTCGGATGACCTTCTTATGTATAACTTTTCCAAATGGTATGATATCAGAAAAAATCTCTTTCTAAGCTCACTATTTCAAATAATTAATAACATATTTATAGATACCTGCAAATGTGAGAGGGATACTGCTGTAGTCAATTGAGCATCTACGTAGACAATGTACTCACACAGGTACTAAATTACCTGTAGAAAGGAAAACAATACTATTTGAAAAATTAATCTGGTACATAACTCAATATATCAGGTACAAGTGTTAATAATAGTAATAATAATAATAATAATAATAATAATAATAATAATAATAATAATAAACAAAATCCTAAAATAATGGTTGGAGGATGGATTAGTCTATATCATCTGTTAAAGGATTATTTTTAGTGATTTTTAAGCTAAACATTAATTTTCTAGCACCAACCGTTTAGGAGATATTACATTTTTAATTTAAGGGTTGTTTTCACCCCTAACTTGTTTTGACTCTAAAAGTCATCTAGAGAATACTCCAGTACCAAATTTTAACATTTTAAGCTCTTTTCGCCCAAAAACCTAAAATAATGGTTGGAGGGTGGATTAGCCTATATCATCCGTTAAAAGATTATTTTTAGTGATTTTTATGCTAAACATTAATTTTCTAGAACCAGCGGTTTGGGAGATATCTAATTTTCAAGTTAAGGGTTGTTTTCATCCCCATCTTGCTTTCGACTCTGTCATCTCGAGTATACTTCGATACAAAATATTAACGTTTTGAGCTATTTTTGCCCAAAAACCTAAAATAATGGTTAGGGGGTGGTTTGGTGTATATCATCTGTTAAAGGATTACTTTTGATGATTTTTAAGCTAAACATTAATTTTCTAGGACCAGCGGTTTAGGAGAAATTGAATTTTCAAGATAAGGGTTGTTTTTACCCCCCCAACCTGCTTTTGACTCTAAAAGTCATATAGAGTATACTCCAGTACCAAAATTTTAACGTTTTAAGCTATTTTCGCCCCAAAAACCTAAAATAATGGTTGGAGGGTGGATTAGTATATATCAGCCGTTAAAAGATTATTTTTAGTAATTTTTAAGCTAAACATTAATTTTATAGGACCAGCGGTTTAGGAGATATTGCATTTTCAAGTTAAGGGTTGTTTTTACCCCCCCCCCAACTTGCTTTTGAATCTAAAAGTCATCTAGAGTATACTCCAGTACCAAATTTTAACATTTTAAGCTCTTTTCGCCCAAAAACCTAAAATAATGGTTGGAGGGTGGATTAGCCTATATCATCCGTTAAAAGATTATTTTTAGTGATTTTTATGCTAAAATTAATTTTCTAGAACCAGCGGTTTGGGAGATATCTAATTTTCAAGTTAAGGGTTGTTTTTATCCCCAACTTGCTTTCGACTCTAAGTCATCTCGAGTATACTCCGATACAAAATATTAACGTTTTAAGCTATTTTTGCCCCAAAACCTAAAATAATGATTAGGGGGTGGGCTGGTGTATATCATCTGTTAAAGGATTACTTTTGATGATTTTTAAGCTAAACATTAATTTTCTACGACCAGCGGTTTAGGAGATATTAAATTTTCAAGTTAAGGGTTGTTTCCCCCTAACATGCTTTTAACTCTAAAAGTTGTTTAAAGTACATTCAGTTACGCATTTTTTTAACATTGTAGGCTATTTTGCCTAAAAACCTAAAACAACAGTTAGAGGTGAGTTGGTGAGGCTGATAGCCTAGACGTTTATGAGAAAAAGGTTAATCTGTTTCAATAGAATAATAATAATGTTATAGGCTTTACGTTCCAGTAACTACTTTTACGGTTATCGGAGACGCCGAGGTGCTGAAATTTTGTCCTGCAAGTGTTCTTTTACCTGCCAGTAAATCTATCGGCACTAGGCTGACGTATTTGAGAACCTTTAAATACTACCGTACTGAGCCAAGATCGAACCTGGGGTTCAGAGGGCCGACGCCTCAACCGTCTGAGCCACTCAGCCCGACTTCAATAGAAGAGCTACTGTGTCAGTCGTAGACTGACCAAAAAAAAACCTACAGTATATATCGAACTCCGTACAGAAAGCATGCAAGAGATATCTGGAATGGAGCGTAAGTACTTACGCGCTGCTGCTTCTTCCCGATGTTATTCAGGACACGGTCACTGGGAAACTGGTTGTTATTTGCAATACACCGCTCTTATATACACGTCACCGCCTAAAAGCTTTAACCTGCTTAAGTGCATATGACCGATGACGTCACTGCCAACAAGCTTTGACCTGTACAACTGCACGTCGCTGCCAACAAGCTGACATTTGAAGTGTTAGAGAGGAATGCTGGGATGCTTCCAAACTTAAGACCACGGTCATCTCTCACCCAATCCTACCCCTCTACTACAAATACACGCGCTACTAGACACTGCATTGACACAGGTTATCAAAGAATACAAGTACACGAGGCTGATGACCACGACATATTCAAACTTATACATAAAGCAACAACAAAGAATGAAACTACTGTTATTGAGGGAGCATGAAGCGAACAATTAATAATAATAATAATAATAATAATAATAACAACAACAACTCATGTCTACTTCAGTTACTCTATACTTCTTAAGACACACCGCTAAGCCAAGATAAGATGAGTAAAGGAATGAAATGAATACTTACAGAAGGCTGATTTCAGATGTCACGTCTAGGATGTCGATTCTTCTCAAGGTCACCACGTTACTAGTACGAAAGTAAGCCGCCTCGCGTTTTACTCCCTGCTTATAAACGGCATTGAGCGCTGGAATGTTAAAGGTGCTAAGTAGTTATATTACAGTACACCAAAGCCATTATAGTTTACTTTTCAGTTAAAACAGAATTTTGATCTGCTCATATATCAAGAAGACACTAAAAGGATACTGTATTAATATTGATTTAGTTAAATTCCAAACATTAGTAGCATTATTTTATTATCAAATTAAGCTAGACATGTCCAGTAGAAAAATGACCTGGGTCTACTTGTTATGCAGTGTTCTAAGAGAAGCAAGTTAATTCTGCTTAGCATATGCATGAAAATAATAATAATAATAATAATAATAATAATAATAATAATAATAATAATAATAATAATAATAATAATAATAATAATGCCTGATGATAATTATACTAGCACAATCCTGTCCAGAATACTTAAATACTGATAATACCGCCTGGAATTGAACCCATAACCTTCTGATCTGAAGACCCAAACGCTGACCTATCAGCCAATAAGTCTGATTATAAATACAAGACACACATCCTGTCCAGAAAAGCTAAATACGGATAATACCAGGAGCAGCCTGTTAAAAACTGCTGGTTGTCTGCTCCTTACCTATACCAACTTATTATTATTATTATTATTATTATTATTATTATTATTATTATTATTATTATTATTATTATTATTATTATTATTATTATTGTCCGACTCGTTGGCTGAATGGTCAGCTGAATGATCGATTCCTGACTCAGTCAGGGATTTTCAACCTGATCTGAGCTGACTCAGCCTTGTGTGAATAACGGCGGTGTGGTCTGATATAAGAGGTTGCGATCCCGGTCAAAAAAGCTGAGTTATGCGACTGATGGAGTTGATGGGCTGACCAAGTGTCACCCATAATCTACAGACTATGACTAAGACTACGGCACAGGATTTAATTAACAAACGTTCTCCTTGTGCTTCGCCATCAATAATAATAATAATAATAATAATAATAATAATAATAATAATAAATTTAATGGCGTATGGCCTCCGGAGAGGCCTGATGCAGGTCTTTTTCTAGTAGACGGCCTATTAGGCGACCTGCCTGTCTGTGAAGATGAGGGCCCTACCTAGGATGATTTCTAATGTTGAATACGCCACGCACACCCAGCCTCGAGCCATTGGAATTAACCAATTAAGGTTAAAATCCCCGACCCGGCCGGGAATCGAACCCGGGACCCTCTGAACCGAAGGCCAGTACGCTGACCATTCAGCCAACGAGTCGGACAATAATAATAATAATAATAATAATAATAATAATAATAATAATAATAATAATAATAATAATAATAATAATAATAATAATAATAATAATAATAAGTTGGTATAGGTAAGGAGCAGACAACCAGCAGTTTTTAACAGGCTGCTCCTGGTATTATCCGTATTTAGCTATTCTGGACAGGATGTGTGTCTTGTATTTATAATCAGACTTATTGGCTGATAGGTCAGCGTTTGGGTCTTCAGATCAGAAGGTTATGGGTTCAATTCCGGGCGGTATTATCAGTATTTAAGTATTCTGGACAGGATTGTGCTAGTATAATTATCATCAGGCATTATAATTATTATTATTATTATCATCATCATCATCATCATCTGTTTACCCTCCAGGTTCGGTTTTTCCCTCGGACTTAGCGAGGGATCCCACCGCTACCGCCTCAAGGGCAGTGTCTTGGAGCTTCAGACTCTTGGTCGGGGGATACAACTGGGGAGTATGACCAGTACCTCGCCCAGGCGGCCTCACCTGCTATGCTGAACAGGGGCCTTGTGGAGGGATGGGAAGATTGGAAGGGATAGGCAAGGAAGAGGGAAGGAAGCGGCCGTGGCCTTAAGTTAGGTACCATCCCAGCATTCGCCTGGAGGAGAAGTGGGAAACCACGGAAAACCACTTCCAGGATGGCTGAGGTGGGAATCAAACCCACCTCTACTCAGTTGACCTCCCGAGGCTGAGTGGACCCCGTTCCAGCCCTCGTACCACTTTTCAAATTTCGTGGCAGAGCCGGGAATCGAACCCGGACCTCCGGGGGTGGCAGCTAATCACGCTAACCACTACACCACAGAGGCGGCCTATTATTATTATTATTATTATTATTATTATTATTATCATGCATATGCTAAGCAGAATTAACTTGTTTCTCTTAGAACACTGCATAACAAGTAGACCCAGGTCATTTAACTACTGGACATGTCTAGCTTAATTTGATAATAAAATAATGCTTTTAATGTTTGGAATTTAACCAATTCAATATTAATACAGTATCGTTTTAGTGTCTTCTTGATATATGAGCAGATCAAAATTCTGTTTTAACTGAAAAGTAAACTATAATGGCTTTGGTGTACTGTAATATAACTAGTTAGCACCTTTAACATTCCAGCGCTCAATGCCGTTTATAAGCAGGGAGTAAAACGCGAGGCGGCTTACTTTCGTACTAGTAATGTGGTGACCTTGAGAAGAATCGACGTCCTAGACGTGACATCTGAAATCAGCCTTCTGTAAGTATTCATTTCATTCCTTTACTCATCTTATCTTGGCTTAGCGGTGTGTCTTAAGAAGTATAGAGTAACTGAAGTAGACATGAGTTGTTGTTATTATTATTATTATTATTATTATTATTAATCGTTCGCTTCATGCTCTCTCAATAACAGTAGTTTCATTCTTTGTTGTTGCTTTATGTATAAGTTTGAATATGTCGTGGTCTTCAGCCTCGTGTACTTGTATTCTTTGATAACCTGTGTCAATGCAGTGTCTAGTAGCGCCTCTATTTGTAGTAGGGGGGTAGGATTGGGTGAGAGATGACCGTGGTCTTAAGTTTGGAAGCATCCCAGCATTCCTCTCTAACACTTCAAATGTCAGCTTGTTGGCAGCGACGTGCAGTTGTACAGGTCAAAGCTTGTTGGCAGTGACGTCATCGGTCGAATGCACTTAAGCAGGTTAAAGCTTTTAGGCGGTGACGTGTATATAAGAGCGGTGTATTGCAAATAACAACCAGTTTCCCAGTGACCGTGTCCAGAATAACATCGGGAAGAAGCAGCAGCGCGTAAGTACTTACGCTCTATTCCAGATATCTCTTGCATGCTTTCTGTACGGAGTTCGATATATACTGTAGTTTTTTTTTTTTTTTTTTTTTTTTTTTTGTGGTCCATAACCCGTTAGAGGAGAGATCCTCACTTGGACTATGTGCAAGTAGGGCAGCATCCTGCTTCATGAATTTACCGAGCTCAGAACACTTTAAGCAAGCCTCGGACCTATGGGAGTAATGGAGTCCCACTCCCTTTTGACAGGCGAGGGACTCCTTGGAAACAACTTGGCGAACGAAATGGAATTCGATGGGGAGCTATCAATATTAATGGGGCTTATGGAAGAAAGAAGGTAGAACTGGCTGAGTCAGCAAAGAGGATGCATCTGGATGTGCTAGGAGTTGGTGATATTCGGGTAAGGGGAGATAATGAGGAAGAGATAGGAGATTATAAAGTGTACTTGACGGGTGTTAGAAAGGGAAGGGCAGAGTCTAGGGTAGGGCTCTTTATCAGGAATACCATTGCACGCAACATAGTTTCTGTTAGGCACGTAAATAAACGAATGATGTGGGTAGATTTCTTAGTTGGAGGAATTAGGACAAGAATTGTGTCCGTGTATTCACCATGTGAGGGTGCAGATGAGGATGGAGTTGACAAGTTTTATGAAGCATTGAGTGACATCGTGGTCAGGGTCAACAGCAAGGATAGAATAGTGCTAATGGGTGATTTCAATGCAAGAGTTGGGAATAGAACTGAAGGATACGAAAGGGTGATTGGTAAATGTGGGGAAGATATGGAAGCTAATGGGAATGGGAAGCGTTTGCTGGACTTCTGTGCTAGTATGGGTTTAGCTGTTACGAATACATTCTTCAAGCATAAGGCTATTCACCGCTACACATGGGAGGCTAGGGGTACCAGATCCATAATAGACTATATCTTAACAGACTTTGAATTCCGGAAATCTGTTAGGAATGTACGAGTTTTTCGCGGATTTTTCGATGATACAGACCACTATCTGATCTGTAGTGAACTATGTATCTCTAGGCCTAGGGTAGAGAAAGTGAAATCTGTTTGCAAACAAATAAGGGTAGAAAATCTCCAGGACGAGGAAATTAGACAGAAGTACATGGATATGATTAGTGAGAAGTTTCGAACAGTAGACAGTAAGCAGGTTCAAGATATAGAAAGTGAATGGGAGGCATACAGGGATGCTGTAGTAGAAACAGCAAGGGAATGCCTAGGAACGACTGTGTGTAAAGATGGGAAAAGGCGAACATCTTGGTGGAATGATGAAGTGAGAGCAGCCTGTAAACGTAAAAAGAAGGCTTATCAGAAATGGCTCCAAACAAGGGCCGAGGCAGACAGGGATTTGTACGTAGATGAAAGAAACAGAGCGAAACAAATAGTTGTTGAATCCAAAAAGAAGTCATGGGAAGATTTTGGTAATAACCTGGAAAGGCTAGGTCAAGCAGCAGGGAAACCTTTCTGGACAGTAATAAAGAATCTTAGGAAGGGAGGAAAAAAGGAAATGAACAGTGTTTTGAGTAATTCAGGTGAACTCATCATAGATCCCAGGGAATCACTGGAGAGGTGGAGGGAATATTTTGAACATCTTCTGATTGTAAAAGGAAATCATCATGGTGGTGTTGCAAACAGCCAAGCTCATGGGGAGGAGGAAAATGATGATGGTGGAATTATGCTTGAGGAAGTGGAAAGGATGGTAAATAAACTCCATTGTCATAAGGCAGCAGGAATAGATGAAATTAGACCTGAAATGGTAAAGTATAGTGGGAAGGCAGGGATGGAATGGCTTCATAGAGTAGTAAAATTAGCGTGGAGTGTTGGTAAGGTACCTTCAGATTGGACAAAAGCAGTAATTGCACCTATCTATAAGCAAGGGAATAGGAAGGATTGCAACAACTATCGAGGTATCTCATTGATTAGTATACCAGGCAAAGTATTCACTGGCATCTTGGAAGGGAGGGTGCGATCAATCGTTGAGAGGAAGTTGGATGAAAACCAGTGTGGTTTCAGACCACAGAGAGGCTGTCAGGATCAGATTTTCAGTATGCACCAGGTAATTGAAAAATGCTACGAGAGGAATAGGCAGTTGTGTTTATGTTTCGTAGATCTAGAGAAAGCATATGACAGGGTACCGAGGGAAAAAATGTTTGCCATACTGGGGGACTATGGAATTAAAGGTAGATTATTAAAATCAATCAAAGGCATTTATGTTGACAATTGGGCTTCAGTGAGAATTGATGGTAGAATGAGTTCTTGGTTCAAGGTACTTACAGGAGTTAGACAAGGCTGTAATCTTTCACCTTTGGTGTTCGTAGTTTACATGGATCATCTGCTGAAAGGTATAAAATGGCAGGGAGGGATTCAGTTAGGTGGAAATGTAGTAAGCAGTTTGGCCTATGCTGACGAGTTGGTCTTAATGGCAGACTGTGCCGAAAGCCTGCAGTCTAATATCTTGGAACTTGAAAATAGGTGCAATGAGTATGGTATGAAAATTAGCCTCTCGAAGACTAAATTGATGTCAGTAGGTAAGAAATACAACAGAATTGAATGTCAGATTGGTGATACAAAGCTAGAACAGGTCGATAATTTCAAGTATTTAGGTTGTGTGTTCTCCCAGGATGGTAATATAGTAAGTGAGATTGAATCAAGGTGTAGTAAAGCTAATGCAGTAAGCTCGCAGTTGCGATCAGCAGTATTCTGTAAGAAGGAAGTCAGCTCCCAGACGAAACTATCTTTACATCGGTCTGTTTTCAGACCAACTTTGCTTTACGGCAGCGAAAGCTGGGTGGACTCAGGATATCTTATTCATAAGTTAGAAGTAACAGACATGAAAGTAGCGAGAATGATTGCTGGTACAAACAGGTGGGAACAATGGCAGGAGGGTACACGGAATGAGGAGATAAAGGCTAATTTAGGAATGAACTCGATGGATGAAGCTGTACGCATAAACCGGCTTCGGTGGTGGGGTCATGTGAGGCGAATGGAGGAGGATAGGTTACCCAGGAGAATAATGGACTCTGTTATGGAGGGTAAGAGAAGTAGAGGGAGACCAAGACGACGATGGTTAGACTCGGTTTCTAACGATTTAAAGATAAGAGGTATAGAACTAAATGAGGCCACAACACTAGTTACAAATCGAGCATTGTGGCGACGTTTAGTAAATTTTCAGAGGCTTGCAGACTAAACGCTGAAAGGCATAACAGTCTATAATGATAATGTATGTATGTATGTATGTTTTTTGTGAGAATGCTAGAATCAGTAACGTATTCTGAATTCAGCTGCGGAGTGTATAAGTACCGAAATAGCGACCTGCAACCTTTAGTGTAGACTGATTGACCTTGGTCAGTCTACGACTGACACAGTAGCTCTTCTATTGAAGTCGGGCTGAGTGGCTCAGACGGTTGAGGCGTCGGCCCTCTGAACCCCAGGTTCGATCCTGGCTCAGTACGGTAGTATTTAAAGGTTCTCAAATGCGTTAGCCTAGTGCCGATAGATTTACTGGCAGGTAAAAGAACTCTTGCAGGACAAAATTTCAGCACCTCGGCGTCTCCGATAACCGTAAAAGTAGTTAGTGGAACGTAAAGCCTATAACATTATTATTATTCTATTGAAACAGATTAACCGTTTTCTCATAAACGTCTAGGCTATCAGCCTCACCGACTCACCTCTAACTGTTGTTTTAGGTTTTTAGGCAAAATAGCCTACAATGTTAAAAAAATGCGTAACTGAATGTACTTTAAACAACTTTTAGAGTTAATAGCATGTTAGGGGGAAACAACCCTTAAATTGAAAATTTAATATCTCCTAAACCGCTGGTCGTAGAAAATTAATGTTTAGCTTAAAAATCATCAAAAGTAATCCTTTAACAGATGATATACACCAGCCCACCCCCTAATCATTATTTTAGGTTTTGGGGCAAAAATAGCTTAAAACGTTAATATTTTGTATCGGAGTATACTCGAAATGACTTAGAGTCGAAAGCAAGTTGGGGATGAAAACAACCCTTAACTTGAAAATTCGATATCTCCCAAACCGCTGGTCCTATAAAATTAATGTTTAGCATAAAAATCACTAAAAATAATCTTTTAACGGATAACATAGGCTAATCCACCCTCCAACCATTATTTTAGGTTTTTGGGCGCAAAGAGCTTAAAATGTTAAAATTTGGTACTGGAGTATACTCTAGATGACTTTTAGATTCAAAAGCAAGTTGGGGGGGTAAAAACAACCCTTAACTTGAAAATGCAATATCTCCTAAACCGCTGGTCCTATAAAATTAATGTTTAGCTTAAAAATTACTAAAAATAATCTTTTAACGGCTGATATATACTAATCCACCCTCCAACTATTATTTTAGGTTTTTGGGGCGAAAATAGCTTAAAACGTTAAAATTTTGGTACTAGAGTATACTCTATATGACTTTTAGAGTCAAAAGCAGGTTGGGGGGTAAAAACAACCCTTATCTTGAAAATTCTATTTCTCCTAAACCGCTGGTCCTAGAAAATTAATGTTTAGCTTAAAAATCATCAAAAGTAATCCTTTAACAGATGAGATACACCAAACCACCCCCTAACCATTATTTTAGGGTTTTGGGCAAAAATAGCTTAAAACGTTAATATTTTGTATCGAAGTATACTCGAGATGACAGAGTCGAAAGCAAGTTGGGGATGAAAACAACCCTTAACTTGAAAATTCGATATCTCCCAAACCGCTGGTTCTAGAAAATTAATGTTTAGCATAAAAATCACTAAAAATAATCTTTTAACGGATGATATAGGCTAATCCACCCTCCAACCATTATTTTAGGTTTTTGGGCGAAAAGAGCTTAAAATGTTAAAATTTGGTACTGGAGTATTCTCTAGATGACTTTTAGAGTCAAAACAATTTAGGGGTGAAAACAACCCTTAAATTAAAAATGTAATATCTCCTAAACGGTTGGTGCTAGAAAATTAATGTTTAGCTTAAAAATCACTAAAAATAATCCTTTAACAGATGATATAGACTAATCCATCCTCCAACCATTATTTTAGGATTTTGTTTATTATTATTATTATTATTATTATTATTATTATTACTGGGGATGAAAACAACCCTTAACTTGAAAATTCGATATCTCCCAAACCGCTGGTTCTAGAAAATTAATGTTTAGCATAAAAATCACTAAAAATAATCTTTTAACGGATGATATAGGCTAATCCACCCTCCAACCATTATTTTAGGTTTTTGGGCGAAAAGAGCTTAAAATGTTAAAATTTGGTACTGGAGTATACTCTAGATGACTTTTAGAGTCAAAACAAGTTAGGGGTGAAAACAACCCTTAAATTAAAAATGTAATATCTCCTAAACGGTTGGTGCTAAAAAATTAATGTTTAGCTTAAAAATCACTTAAAATAATCCTTTAACAGATGATATAGACTAATCCATCCTCCAACCATTATTTTAGGATTTTGATTATTATTATTATTATTATTATTACTATTATTAACACTTGTACCTGATATATTGAGTTATGTACCAGATTAATTTTTCAAATAGTATTGTTTTCCTTTCTACAGGTAATTTAGTACCTGTGTGAGTACATTGTCTACGTAGATGCTCAATTGACTACAGCAGTATCCCTCTCACATTTGCAGGTATCTATAAATATGTTATTAATTATTTGAAATAGTGAGCTTAGAAAGAGATTTTTTCTGATATCATACCATTTGGAAAAGTTATACATAAGAAGGTCATCCGAGCTTGCAAACCTCGTTGGTATGTCAACGATGAGAGTTTACGTACAGTATTGTAGTTAATTTTAGTTGAGCTTGTCTTCCACGTACATTTTGTGTAAAGTATGTGAGCTTTGATCGGTCGATGTTAGAACCCTCACAGAGGGGCGTAGAGAAACTTGCTACACTTCGGTCAGACGGGGCTACAACCCTCGCAGTGGTGTTAATGTCAGTTTTTCTACCTTCTAACGTCCTGATTGGCTTACAAACATATACTTTCAAAATGTTACTGTTACGATGTAATTTTTCAAGTCAACTCAGTCATATTTTTACACAAAAATGATGCTTGCTCGTCTAAACTTAACTATATTGCGCGGTGCCCTTTACGAAGGGAGAGTATACCTCTGAGATAGACTTGTCATCCGAGTTTTCAAACCTCGTTGGTATGTCAATGATGAGAGTTCACGTACAGCATCGTAGTTAATTTTAGTTGAGCTTGTTTTCCACGTACATTTTGTGTAAAGTATGTGAGCTTTGATCGGTCGATGTTAGAACCCTCACAGAGGGGTGTAGAGAAACTTACTACACTTCGGTCAGATGGGGCTAGAACCCTCGCAGTGGTGTTAATGTCACTTTTTCTACCTTCAATCATCCTGATTGGCTTTCAAACATATACCTTCAAATGTTACTGTAACGATATAAATTTGAACTTGAGTAATTTTTCCAGTAATGTGAAGGCATTAGGTTAGCCACACTTTAGCCATACTTTATGAAAATAATTTGAAGTACTGCATTATATATAGGTCAGAAGGTTAGCGTACCACGGACTGTTGACGTGATAACATCGTTCTTTATAAATGAAAGTATATACCAGCAGAAGAAGTGAGCAATATTTTAGTTTGTAATAAACTGTTGAAGGGGCGGGCATACAATACTCCGCTTCTCTCTTTTTCTCAGGTGTTATCTATTAGCAGAAGAAAAATCTATCATGGAGAAAACTATTCCAAGCTATACGTGCAAGGAGTGTGGAAAAATATTTCACCGAGGCTATCATAAGAGACGTCATGAGATATCTTGTAGAACAATTTTTCAATGCAAACATTGTAGAAGAGAGTTTAAGAACGCTTACAACGCTCAACGTCACGAAGCCGCGTGTAATGTAGCTTCATCGAGACGAAAATATAAAGAGCTCAACCGTATTCAAGCAAATACTGGGTTATGTTCAAAAAGTACACCTCTGCGAGAGATTTTTAATTCTCACTCGTCTAGGCCTACTACAAGTTCTGTTAGTATACACACATTTCGAGATAAAGAGAAGCAAGATAATGATGATGATAATGAAGATGACGAGGAGGAGGCGGATAAGGATGCTGATGATAATATTGATAATAAAGGAAACGAAGGAGAAGAAGAAAAAAACGAAGATCTCTATGTTTCTTTGCCATTAGAGCTTTATGATTTTACTTCATTTTCTAAGCCTGCAACACGTTCTGTAGCCGTGCAAACATCTCAAGAAGGGATGCAAAATGAAGTAGAAGAAGATATCAACATTTTGCTACCAACACAAGTAAGGTTTGTACCTGGAAACGCTACTGCAAAATCACGTATTACATCAAAACAAGTCCCTACACATCAACGGTCTGCATGCAGGCACAAAGTGCACAACAAGCCTCTGTTACCCCATGTAGACGTAAGATACTGTAAAGACCCCAACCTACTCGTAGAACGTTTGCAACTGCTAATAGCCTACCAAGATGCAGGTTGCACAGATTATAAAGCAGATATTTTTAAAATAGAGCAAGAATTGCGTCGTGCAGGTATTATTGAGTAATAGCTCTTCAAAGTAAATACCTTACCTGTAAGCACTCTCTCGACAGTACAACAGCCTAAACACATTCCTACATTTCCAGCCCTCACCCTCACCTAAGTCATCCTGCTGAAGCATATAGTAGATCGAGTAGCTATACTAGTACAGACTTTTTTCGAAAGTTCTCCCTTCCTTAGGAAAGAGCTCAACCGTATTCAAGCAAGTACTAATTAATATTTAAAAAGTACACCTCTGCGAGATATTTTTAATTCTCACTCGTTGTCTAGGCCTACAAGTTCTGTTACTAAACATCCGTCCCTCTACAGTACATCATAGCACCCTAAACACCTTCCTTCATCGAATACATTCCCACAGCTGCTTCCCACCATACCCATCCTTCTGTAGCATATAGTGGATCGAGTAGCTATAACGTTGCAGAAACTTTTAAAAACTTCCTTCCCTATATCCTCAGGGTGTTAACTCCGCCTGTAGCTATAGAGCCGGTCTCAAGCCCGGATAAAGAGAGGAGAGGCACCTTAAATATTACAAAAATTGTGAGCCCTTTTTGCCCTCTAGCCCTTAAGACATTTTGCACTTTAGCCCTTTAGCCCTTGAGCCCTTTAGCCCATTAGCCGTTTAGCCCTAGGAGGAGGAGGAAGTCTCGGTGAGGACGAGGAAGAAGAGTCCTTTCATCCTTTTGCCCCGTCTGATAAGATGTGACCCTTGGGTTCTATTCCCTATCATGCATGTAGCACAAATTTTTTTCGGTTCAGCATTTTGCAATCCTACACTGAATGAAATTTATCACTTCTAACAGATTACAAAGTTAGGTTATAACAACATCCTATGTTTATCTACATCTCATCATTCTAATTACGCTTTTAGCTTTGAGCGACTATCCATCCTCGAGAGCCCTAGTGCAGCTTACCTTCCCCCAGTGCTAGTCCCATGAGAGCCTATGTATGCGCAAGAGCTCCTGCTCTAGACTGATGTTTGGAAGGGTATCCTATTAGAATGATGAAACACCGACCCCGCATTAGCCCAATACTTGAAAAGCCCTAGCACAGCTCTCCCCAAGTTAGTGCCATAAAGCTCATATACCACCACCAGCTCCTGTGCTAAACTAAAGTTATGAAGGACAGCTGGTGAGAAGGATGAGCGATAGCCCAGCTCCTTAAAGTTAGTCTAATGAAAACAATGTACAGCAGTTATTTTGCCTAGTAGCCCCTGCCTCAGTTCCCAAATGTTAGGTGATAAAACTGATAGACCATAAGTTACAATTTGTAAGTCCATAAGGCAGCTTTCTAGAGTTCAGTCCATGTGAACACAGTATAGCAGCCATCTTGCATAGTAGTTCCAGAAAGCTAAACTGGTAAAACTAATAGGTCATTGTCGCGCAACAAGACTACATGTTGTGTGCCCCTGCCTGAGGCAGCCCTCTAGTTAAGGTCTATACGAATAGAGTATAGCAGTCGTCTTGCATAGTAGCCCTTACCTCAGTTCTCGAATGTCAGGCTGATCAAACTAATAGGTCATAAGTTAACAATGTGAGCTACTAAGGCAGCTCTGTAGAGTTAGGTCTATAAGAACAATGTATCACCATTAGATTCTGGTCCAACTCCTAAAATTTAGCCTCATATAACCAATGTTCAGCAACCATCTTGCCTCGGGTGTCCTAGCACTAGGAAGTTGCACGCGGCCGCCATCTCGCGCAACCGCCTCTATGCCGTCTCCTTAAATCCTATGTCTCCCCTGTGCCAGCTTTCTCCATAAGAGCCTATATATAGCCGCTATCTTGCGCACGTGCCCCTGTGCTAGCTTTCCCCATAAGAGCCTATGTATAGTCGCCATCTTGCGCAGTAGCCCCTGAGCTAGCTTTCTCCATAAGAGCCCGGGTATAGCCGCCATATTGTGCAATCGCCATAGGCCGTCTTCTTAAGCCCTATGTCTCCCCATGGCTAGCTTTCTCCATAAGAGCCTATGTATAGCCGCCATCTTGCGCAGTAGCCCCTGGCCCAGAATCCCCTTTTTATCCCTGCTACCATCCTTTAACATTTGATCAATGATTTCTTTCAGAGCCTTCATTTTAGGTGGAGATAGCCTATAAGGTGGAAAACGGACAGGAATCGAATCCGTGACCTCAATTTTGTATTCGATCAGGTCAGTAACACCAAGAGTATCAGAGAACACCTCTGGAAATGACTGACACAGCTTACGAATACTATCAGCCTGCTCCTCAGGTAGATGTCTAAGGTCTAACAACATCTCATCCTGGTTAGGCGAAATAGATGAACATGATGCAGAATTACATTTCAATAAGGGGATTTTACAATTAGACGCAAATTTGAGAGTGCATGACCTACTCTGAAGATCGAGCACAAGACCAGTGTGACAAATGACGTCAGCTCCCAATATGATGGGGCAAGACAAGTGCTTGGCCACAAACAATTTAACTTTCCAAGTAAATTTTAAAATACGAATTTTACCATATAAGGAACCTAAAATTTCTAATGGAGAAGAATTAGCCGAAACATATTGAACAGAAGATGAGCAATAGTCAGGAATAGATTTCAATTTCGAATACCATTCAGCCGAAATGATAGAACAAACACTGCCAGAGTCTAATAGAGCTGTTACAGGCTCATTATTTAATTCAATTTTGAGGAAGGGCACAGGTGCGTGGGGGATCCGCCGCAATCCTAAGACATTCTCTGGGGCATTCAAAAGATAGATTTGAAGACTGAGTTTTCCCTGAATTTTCGACCTGTTTACCAGGGGCTGAGCCTCGGAAAGATGGATTAGTCGACTCAGCCGAAGCCACTAGTCACTTATGATTGTTGTTGGAAGTTGCACCCGAAGTTGAGCAAGAGGGGGTGCTGTTGGTATTAGGGCAGTTCTTAGCAATATGGGAGAACGCACCGCATTTAAAACAGCCTTGTGATGAACCTGCTCCACTATTTGTCCTACTCGATTTGATCAATGGACATTTATTGCGAAGATGGTCAGGCGACCCGCAAGCATAACATTTACGGGGTGTGACTGGTCGGCGAGGTGGAGGCCGAGAATTACTAAAAGAAGAGGGGGTTCTTTCGCGACACGCAAGGAATCGGCGTATCTAACTCCTTCGGCCGATACAGCCATAGCTTCTAGCTCAGCAAAAGTTTGCGGACGCGACGCAAAACACAAGTATGATCGGTAAGGTGGAGAAATACCTTCTACAATAGCCTGAACAATTTTATCTTCAGGACAATGAAGAGCAAACACCCTGGTATAGAATTTAATGGCTTGTATGAAATCAGCAAGATTTTCATCCAGTCTCTGTACTCGATAATAGTACTCCTGAATTAGAGATGACCTCGCACGAGCAGGA
Source organism: Anabrus simplex (assembly GCF_040414725.1). Taxonomy (NCBI): domain Eukaryota; kingdom Metazoa; phylum Arthropoda; class Insecta; order Orthoptera; family Tettigoniidae; genus Anabrus; species Anabrus simplex. The sequence goes on along the minus strand of NC_090265.1, from coordinate 550,027,661 downwards.
ATGAAATTTGCAAGAAGGTGTGCATGAAAATCTTCAATAGATGACTGTTCAGCTATTGCTCTAACAATTTTGTCCGAGAGAACACTAATTGCATAGGGATAAATTATCTGCAAAATTTGACACGCAGAAAGGGAAAAAACAAGAGCATGGTCCTGAAACTCAACTAAAAACCGTAAAAATGCAATTACGTCACTGGTAGAGTTAACCGAAAACTTAGAGATACCTCTAAGCAACATTGCTAATGGATGCGGCAAACTACTGAATCCTGGTGACATAGTAGGTAGAGGTTTAAGTGGTGAAGAAGCTAATTCAGAACCTGCATTGTTCAACGAGGTACGACGCTCAGATTCGTTGTCTAATGGGGCAGAGATTTGTTGAGCTCCAACAGTTTTCCTATGGACTTCTCCCTTAGGAGACTCTTCCTCGCTACCTACATTCGCCGTAGAGGGTTGATCAGTTTTGGGAGGAACTTCCCCAGTTAACAATTGGGTCACCTTACTAGACAATTCGGAATGATTTTCAAGAATAACACTAGCTTCCTTCCTCTGAATGTCATTCAACTTCAGAGACAATAGACCGTTAACTCTATTAGAAAAATGAAATAACCTTGCTTGCACACGTTTAATTTGATTAGGAGAATGGTCATTTTCTTCAAAAAACTAACTACAGATGCTAGCTCAGTAGTATTATCATTGATCGTGGAGAGAGCGTCGTCAATTTCTTTCTCTCCCAAAGTCGGGATTGTAATAGGCAAATCAAGGGAATCTTTTAGTTTATTGGAGTCGACTGCAACCGTACCTCCAGATTGAACGTTTCTGAGAGATAGTTCATAGATTAATTCCTCTTTACGCAAATAAAAAGGATGAAGGACCTCGCGAGGGCCGGACATGATGACGAAACAGCTTTGAAAAAGGAAAAATCAAAAAATTCCAGCAGCTGAGAAAATTGTTAGAGTTCGAAAGCAAAGCAATGTTTAGCCGTCAAAAGGGGCTAATTTGAGACCCATTCAACCACGCTCTGCTACCACTTGTTACGGAGTATTGTGGATGTGCAGAGGTGAAAGAAGGTGCTGAGGTGAACAGGTCTCAAAATACGAAATTAAAGTTAATTTGACAAGGTTATATTTTCTTTGCAAAATCAAGAAATAACAAGAGTGGCAGGTACAGAGTAGCAAAGCAACCAATCGAGGATGTACAGTTACAGTGTTACAGGATTTGGGCTCCGAGAGCCAGACACATAATTCTTGAGCAACGAGCCCAACTTTACTATATACAAGATTCAACAAAGGGGCAGAAGACCCCAATTATGCCCCGGAGCTCTTGCTCCCCATTACACAGTAAAGCCTCCTCGAGGCACTCAGAAACAAATTTTAAGAAAGAGCGACCCGCTCTTAAGTTCAAGCCTATCAAAGGCCACACCAAACTCCACTTTCAAGCTGTCCTCCAAGGACATATACACAGGGGTAAAAATACCCAACCTACTGAGGCCTATTCAGTGAAGAAACAGAAATATTACATGGCCTCCACAATACCAACTTGAGAGGAGGCGAAATTGCACTCCAAATACGCCTTATTAAAACCTACTTGGCGCTATGCCTCTAATGCAAGGGCTAATCCCATACTAAAGAGGTGACTTATATAAGAAAACGATTTACATTACATTAGAAGGGAAGAAACGGTCGTGAAAAATAAGTTCACCTCAAAGCAATATGAGTGGGAGCTCGAGAGGGTTAAGCACTCTCTATCCCAATTTGTAGTTTAAAAAGATAGAATTGATACCAAGTGTCTTTACATTTTAGAGGAAAGTTACATGGTCAAAGGCTTCGGACCTGCCCCGAGAGTTAAACTGCTGAGCTAGCAAGAAAAGAAGTTATTAAAAGGCCATTACCTGGTGGTTGAACTGCTGCCCGAAGAAAGAGGCGCTTCCCGCCCCCTGCTACATACTTGACACAATGATAGATGTTACTGAAGTGGCGCGGAGACCCGAAAATCAGCAGTTTATATACCCTCGTGGAAAGTTCGAGGCGTTTCAGGAATGAGAACACCCGCCCACAAGCATTTTATGGGATAATGGCAAAAACTACTACACTAGACGAAGAAGAAACACCTTATTGGTGGAAAATTAATTACAGGAATTCCTTATTGGTCAAATTCAAAACTGGCGGAAAGAAAGGGTTAATATTGCCAACTTAAACAATGACTGAAAGAAATTTAACAAAGAAAAAACTTATGAACCCAAAATTTCTTCAAAAACACAGTTCTTTCACTTCGCACTAGGGTGCATAATTGTAGTCCTCTAGAAGAGAATGTCCACACTTCTTGCTACAGATAAAACAAAAACGAATCGAAACTGACATAGTTCAGAACACTTGAAAATTTATAGTAATGACATCTTCTGAGAAATCGTTGAATTAATATGGAAGTTAAAGTTCAGGCTTCCTCCAGTAGAGGAGTTTCAACCGGCGCAATGTTTGAATTAGCGGAGCAGAGGTGTACCGCCCGGTACAGTATTATTTTAGCTACCCAAAAAACCCACGCACGACTTACAGACATCCATACCCACTCAGTAACATTAAGAGGCACTCAGTTACAATTCAAAGACACAGTTAAAAACTTAGGGATGATAATGGATAAAAACCTTAGTTGGAACGATCATGTAACAGGTGTTTTATTCCTTACATTCCCTTAAAAAACTCAGAGATTTACTCCCCCAAAATGTAAGAAAACTGCTTATCCAAAGTATGGTAATGCCAATATTCGACTACTTTGACGTAGTATACAGTAACCTGAATGCCTCACTTTCCATCAAGCTCCAAAAGGCACATAACGCATGCGTTCGATTTATTTCAGATATACCAAGGTTTAGCCATATTTCTCCCGCATTTGCTAGACTTTCATGGCTACGCTTAGAGAGCGACGAAATGTACACACTCTTTCCCTGTTACATCGTATACTGAACTTTAACACACCTGAATACCTTGCCACACAATTCCATTACCTAGCATCACCTTCTAGTATTCCTACCAGATCATCGTCCACCGCACTACTAAGCATTCCCATTCACCGCTCAACTGGCTACAGTAGATCATTTATAGTCGCCGCCAGCCGAATTTGGAATTCCCTACCTGCTGAAATTAGGAGCGTGTCAAACCACCTCCGCTTTAAGAAACTCTGTCAAACCTGGTTAATAAATAATAATGATTTCTTATAACATAGTAGGATTAGATCATAGCTAAGTATTAGATTAATTAAAACATTTAATTGCTACCTTAAGATATTAAACTGTAGATAATTTAGTGTATATTTAACTCTTCATGTAGGTGTATGTATGATCGGACAGAATAGAAGGCTTCATAGCCTGAGTCCCGCCATATAAAACAAGACAATAAATAAATAAATAAATAAATAAATAAATAAATAAATAAATAAATAAATAAATAAATAAATAAATAAATAAATAAATAAATAAATAAATAAATAAATAAATAAATAAATAAATAAATAAATAAATAAATAAATAAATAAATATTATTTTTCACTGCTATCTTGGCACTATTTATACTACCACGAATGTTAGATTCATCCATCAACTGTAGAGTTTCCAAATCTTTCACAGCACACGCTTCCGGGTAAGCAAGTAGGATTAGTAAATCAATATATATCACGGGGACAATAAAAGACAAACCGAAGGCAAACAGACGACAACAGACAAAGAAGACTTCCGTCCCACCGCTCTGATAGACAGTACATGTACTCCAATACCAAGTCACAGGAGGGTTTGTTGGAATGCCTTCACACAGACGTTGCACGTCACGATATACGTATACGATGACTCCCACACGCCGTCTTTAAAATTGACAGATGTGAAGCAGGTTTTATCATATTTAAAAATGACGTTACGAACAAACTTATATCCATGTTAATCTCGGTCGAACACGAATACGTCAGCTAAGTTCGCATGATGCTTCACAACAACTCTAGTATTTCTTCTTCCTATACACTCATTTATGCACTATTAAATACGATAATCTCTCTGACAATTCATATACACGCTTTATTCGCAATTTCCTTTCGTTGTAGGTCATAAAATAATGTGTAAGCTTCAAAATAAATAGACATATATTCTATTAAATCGGGCCCAATAAATTTACTTGTAATATTTCCTCTACTCCATGCTCCACAATTATTCCTTTCGTCGTCATAATTTTCCAGCTATCAGCCATTTCTGGCCCAACTCTATGAAAGGTCACGGTATGTACTTGTTCGTAACACCAAACGAACTGAGCCCTCCAGCCATTTTAATCTTCAGCGTCTTCCTTCCTTTATTCATCAAGCCCATTACCATTGCAGATTTTCTGCTTCTCCTACCTCTTATTCATCCATCTTTCCTCTATAAATTGATCTCTGTGAACAGTTTCTTCTAAAGTTATACATAGGGTATAACAAACCTTTCCTTTTCTTATTGACTCCAGTTTATTTCTTTTATCTGTCGTTGGTTTGTTTGCCTTAACCTGGCTTTATTATTATTAAAATAAATGCTCAAAAATATACGAAGTTTACACTTTAAACATTGTTCCTATTTACACTAAGTTTTGCATATTCGCTAATAATATTTTGTTCGCTTTTAACACATCTCTACACGGTAGTGTTCACACTTTTCTCACATAGTTCACATATGAATGAACCCATGGAGTTGTAATATGACTTGTTTTCACATAAATTATGACGAATGACGTGCACTGCTGGTCTTGTCAGAACATGTTTCAGTTCGAAGTTGGGTGCTATCTAAGACCTATCAGAGATCCCGTCCTGTAAATCTCGGGCCATATTTCCAAGCGTCGATCTCTTAAGCTTTGTAGTTCTTGTTTATGTCTCGGTAGACGGTACTACGAAGGTCGTTCTCGGGTCTTCCAAAAGGAAAGTTTATCTAGCTAATAAGTATACAAGACGAGATCTTGTTGTTTTCGAGACTTGTAGGGCCTTTCTTAAGGGGTACCTGGCCGAGGCGGTAAAGGCGTGCTCTGTTCGCCCGGAAGAACATGGGTTCGAATCCTTGTCAGGAAGTCGTAAAGTTTAAGAAACGAGATTTCCACTTCCGGAGGTGCACATGGCCCTGAGGTTCACTCAGCCTACACAAAAAATGAGTGTCAGGTTAATTCCTGGGGGCAAAGGCGGCCGGGCGTAGAGCTAACCACTCCACCCCATCAAGTGCCGAGATTACGGATAGTGGAAACCTTTACCTTCCACCCTTCTAACGGCCTTCATGAGATGACTTTGCTTTGCTTTGCTTTAGGGTCTTTTTTAAGAAACGTGCTCTTCCTTCATTAATGTGCTCTATAACCACATCCCAAATGTTGCCAAATACCTCTCCCCATTCTCCTTTAACGTACATGTTTCTGCGCCATATAAAACAACACTCTTTTCAAGACATTTGGCAAATTTTTTTCTCAGATTAAAAACTGATATTATTTTTCTAGAAATCTTCTATTGTGATTTTTTGAACTCTCTGAAATATCTAAATGACATTCGGGAAACTCAATCGTCAAAAATTACCTGTGTTTCGCCCCAGTGCGGCATGCGATCATCAGTTGGATACCGCAGCTTCCCAAGACACTGAGCGGCTAGCACGCAGGTAGCGACAACACTGCAAGCTATCCTGTGATAAGCCGGCCAGTGTCTTGGGAAGCTGCGGTATCCATCTGATGAAACAATGCCGCACTTGGGCGAAACGCTAGTCATTTTTGACGATTGAGTTTCCTGAAGTTCATTTAGTTATCTCAATCGGAAGCCATATTTTGGTGCTTGAAATATCATTTATGGATGTAAAAAACTGCAGTGATCTTTTTCGTCTTGGTGCATTAAAAATATGCCGGTCCTGCAGATCACACGTTATCTCGTAACCCGTAGGCCTTCGGGCTGCTCAGCGGTCGCTTGGAAGGCCAAGTACCTTTAGGTTATGGTGCTATGGTGGGTTTGTTTTTTCCTTACAAATTTCCCCGTTCAACAGCGATACAACACATAGTGTAATTCCTTCCCGTAGTCAGTTTTTTCATTTCATTTAGATTTCCCAATGATGTTATTGTTTTTACGTCCTGGTAACTTCTTTTACGATTTTCAGAGACACCAGGGCGGGGGGGGGGGAGGGCAGAATTTTGTACCGCAGGAGTTCTCTTACTTTGTAAGTACTAGTAAATCTATCGACACGAGACTGAGCCGGGATCGAACTCACCAACTTGGACTGGAAAGTCCAGCGTTCTACCGTCTGAACCACTAATATCAGCGTAGGCTACTCCTTATCTTCACCTTTACCTTCTGGTAACACATTCTTTTCAAATTTTCAGTTTAGCACAGTTTGATTGTTCCTTTCAGTAGGGAATAGTTGGTGACGTAAGCTCAAAATTTAGGATTAAACATGAACTAGCTAGTTGAATACTAGATAAGGAAATGTCGTTAATACTTTTCTCGGATTGTCGTTGTATGTGTAGAATGTGGAGAATGACTCTGAAGAGGTAGAAGATGCTCTGTAACCGTTTCAAAGGTTATATATTGAACAGAATTGCGCATTTCCCTAGATTTTATGGTGTGAATTTTGAAAGATGTACAGAAGACGACAAATATTTGTGAGTAGTAGGGCAACAAGGATTCTAAAACAATGGGTGCTGAATCAGCATTTTCTCATGAGGTCATTGACCCCTAGTAGTGTACCTATGCGTGTTCTGACACGAGGTCATTGACCCCCAGTTGAGTAGTAGTGCAATGTCGATTCGCGGATTTTGCATATGAGAGCATGCCTAACCTCACACTCGCATCTTGGAGGGACCTAACCTCACTTTTACGGCCAGATGCCCTTCTCGATGTCATATTTTGCGTGCGAGAGCAAGCATAAACTCACAGTTGCCATATTGGAGGGGTCTAACCTCACTTTTACGGGCAGATGCCCTTTCCGATTGCAACAGTCGCCATCTTGGAGGTCTAACCTCACTTTTATGGCTAGATGTCCATCCCGACGCCATCTTGAATTGTAGGGCAATGCGGATTCACGTAGGAGAGCAAGCCTAACATCATGGAGGGCCTAACTACGCAGGTCATAGTTTTACGGTCAGTTGCCCTTCCCGACACCACTTTGAAGGGGCTTAACTACACAAGGCACAGTTTAACGATCAGATGATCTTTCCGTCGCTATTTGATTCTCTCACCAGAGAGGGCACATATGGCCTAACGTAGATTTACGGCCAGATGCCCTTACCGACGTTACCTTGGAGGGGCCTAACTACACAGGGTTCAATTTTACGGACAGATGCCCTTCCCATCGCCATTTTGGAGGGGCCTAACTACACAGTCGCCATTTTGGGCCCAGTTTTACGGTCAGATGCCCTTCCGGTCACAATTTTGGAGCGGCCTAACTACACCGTTGCCATCTTGGCCCAGTTTTAAGGTCAGATGCCCTTCTCGTCACCATTTTGGAGGGGCCTAACTACACAGGGTCCAGTTTTACGTACAGGTGCCCTTCCCGCCACCATTTTGGAGGGGCATAACTACACAGTCGCCATATTGAGAGATGCCCTCCTCTCTCTCAAAGACGACATTTTGGAGGGGCCTAACTGCAGTGTCGCCATCTTGGGCCCAGTTTTACGAATAGATGCCCTCCCCATCACCATTTTTGGAGGGTCCTAACTGCACAGTCGCCATCTTGGGCCCAGATTTACGGGCAGATGCCCTTCCCCCTCCTCCTCCTCCTCCTCCTCCTCCTCATCTGGCCTAGACTCCCTTGGAGTAGTGACAGAGCTGTGACGTTATAAGCGCGGGCGATTTAAAAATTCACACAACCTAACGCACAGGCATTCTCCTGTGATGTCAGAGCGTGAGTGATCTCAAATGCGGACTGATGGCTAAGGGTGCATGACGTATGTCCAATTATTGTCTCCTTTCTCTAAGGTGTCGTTTTTTTTGTTTTGTTTTGTAATGAGATGAATCTGTTAAGATCGATTGCCGGATGTTCTTCCTAATGTCAGGGAAGATAAAATGAATAGCATGATATATGGATGGAGGGGAAAACACGGTAGTGACACATTTTCTTCTCTTGTCGAATAGCATCGAGAAGTCTGCTCAAGGATTTACGTCTCTATCCGTCGGACAAATAACCAACAACAACAGCGTTATACGCCCTCACTGCGGAGAGGATTAGAAGGCTTTTTTTTAGGCACAGAATCTAGTAATTAGAAATTTTATACTGCACTGTCAATAATAAATGCTAGTTCTTGACAAACGCCGGGCTGTCGGAATTTTGCCCCGCAGGAGTTCTTTAACGTGCCTGAAGCCAATGATGCCGTGATTATGGTGGTCGACATTTTGAACGATACCTGTAAGGGAACAGTTGTGCATTGGTTACGTTCTATACCGTACAGTACGCTGACAGAAGGGATTGAACGCACTGTGACAATAATAATGTTATGTTTATTGTTTACAATGCTTTCATTCCCCACCCTGAAGGGGTAACGCCCTCTCTCTGGCCAAGTAATGTTATGTTCGGAGACGCCACATTATGACACAAGTGTACGTGTTTCGTCTGAGGGTTGTTGCATTACTCTGTGTTTTGTGTACACTAAGAGCTTCGACTGCCTGCTGTAATTTCTTGATGGATACAGTACTTTTGCATCCATCTCTTGACACAGGCCAGGATAAAGTGTAGCTTCCACCGAAGTCCCAGTCTCATCCATCACTGTGACAATATGGAAGTTGCTGGGGTATGGGTGGTGCTGAGTAATGAAATTCAGAGCACGACTAGTGCATCTGAGTGTTATGAAAGGTGCTGCTCATAGGGTCAGTCGTGCTGCAATAGTACTTTCTGACCCAGTGAGGAAAGCAATGGCAATCTACCTCACTCCTCATCTTGCCTAGTATGCCTCATTTTGGTGCTGCCATTGGTTGTTGGGGTTTCCTTATAACCGCATAACCTTTGGTGGTGCTATTTGAGGATCCAACCAGCCTCTGGGCTGATGACCTAACATACAGACAGAAGAGCTTTGATGCTAAATACTTCACTCCATTCTGACACGGCACATCATTCACACGCGTCAAGAGAGCAAGTGCTGATTCTCGTCCAACACGACAGTTTTAGCGTTCGTGAGCGGTGGCGTTTCGCCTAGGGCCGCTCAAAGATGAATACAGAGTGGCGGGTTTCAAGGAACATTGAACGTCTACCGGGCACTGGTTTAAAGCGAGCAAGTCGACCATTGTACCCTTCATGTATAAAAGCACGGCGAACTGTGCTTTCAGATGCAGCGATACCTTGATTGGATAGCTCAGCCACTATCTTTGGAGCACTTAATTTTGGATCTATCTTAATCAGACCCACCACTTTACGCTTGTCTCTGGCAGGCAGTTTGTCTGGATGTCCACTTCTTGGTATATTTTGTACAGATTTAGTAGCACAATACCGATCTATTACAGATTGCACTGTCGATCATGGTCTCCCAACAAGCACCGTGATCTCCCGTAAAGATTTACACTGATTATGGACTCTAATAAATAACAAGCTTGCGCTCCACTTGATTGATCTCTTTTCCCGTACGACTCATACTGGCACCACTTTTTAATCGCACATGCAAACACAGCTGTAGTCGACCTCGGATTGAACAACTGCTTTTCGGACGTGTTTTCGCCGTATGGGAACTGCGCTTACAGCCCAGTTTACAGAATGCTTTCATGTCTGTACAAATACTTATGACACGGTAGCTGTTTGTGTTTATTGACATTTTGTCTTTAATACTACAGAATGTATACACATTTTGTTCAAATCTTAGATGTATAAAAATAACGGAATGTGTTGTTTTGTAATCCCATCAGTCGTATTACTCTAGCCCCAACAAGTATCGCATAGCAGCTGACGGAATGCTACACACAGCACAGGTGTACGAATACTTATGGCATTAACTGTATGTACGTATTTTGTAAAGTGTAGTTCGACTCTTGGTGTGAGCGGAATGGTTTCGGGAGACTTGTGGGCTCAAATCCCACCGTCGGCTGTCCTGATAATGGTTTTCTGTGTTCACTTTCTGGCAAATTCTGGGAAAGTTCCTATTCATAGGCCACATCCAATTCCTTCCACCTAGTTACCCGAATGTCATTCTTCATCATAATTCATCCCATCTTCAAGGCTCCTCAACTGAGGTTGGCGTCAGGTAGGGCATGCAGTCGTAAAACATGCTACATAATTTCATATCACCTCATCCCCGTATCAGGAAACACATACTTTATCAATCATTTGAGAGGGTCAGGAACGGAGTGAATGAAACCCCCCATTTAGCGGTGAGAATAAGAACTTTGCCGGTTGCCGACGCCTGTCACACACCTCTTGGGCAGTAATTGACAGATGAAATGAAATGATAGTGGAGAGTGTTGCTAGAATGAATGATGCCAGGGAAAACCGGAGTACCCGGAGAAAAACCTGTCCCACCTCCGCTTTGTCCCAGCACAAATCTCACATGGAGTGACCAGAATTTGAACAACAAAACCCACAGGTAACAGGCCGCCTGAGACACGAAGGCTCTTTCAGATGATGATGATGATGATTATTATTATTATTATTCAGTCCTGTGTTGTAGGGGTAATATACCCGATACTTAACCATGGGTCCCGGGTTCGATTCCTAGTCCATCCAGAGATTTCGATTTCAGAATTGAGGACTAGAACGGGATTCTCTTCATTATCAGAAGGCCATCTGACTGGACAACAGTCCTCTTAGAAGATCAAGGGTCTAATGTGCTGTTACGCTCTGGACATTATTATTATTATTATTATTATTATTATTATTATTATTATTATTATTATTATTATTATTATTATTATTATTATTATTGAGCCTCCATGTGTCAGGCGGCAGCGCGCCGGCCTCTCACCGCTGGATACCGTGGTTCAAACCCCGGTCACTTCATGTGAGATTTGTGCTGGAAAAAAGCGGAGGCGGGACAAGTTTTTCTCCGGGTACTCCGGTTTTTCCTGTCATCTTTCATTCCAGCAACACTCTCCACTATCATTTCATTTCATCTGTCAGTCATTAATCATAGCGGAGTGCGACAGGCCTCAGCAGCCGGCACAATTCCTATCCTCGCAGCAAGTTGGGGGCTTCATTCAACCCATCCCTGACCCGGTCATTGACTGAAAAACAGGTTGTAGGTTTTCATTATTATTATTATTATTATTATTATTATTATTATTATTATTATTATTATTATTATTATTATTATTATTATTATTAAATTCAGTCGGATTAATACCGTTATCATTTGCTCATCAGCGTTCTTGTACATGCTCACATGAATGGCATGGCGTGCCATTGATTTCTGTATTCTTCAAATATCTGCAGATCGTGGCTGGGATTGAACCGGCGATCTTGGATACATTATAATACCGTACGATGCTGGACTCGAGACTCCTGAGGAAATGCAGGAATTTGTCGCGAGGAAGTGTTAACAGCCCAAAATGACAGAAAAGACAATAGTTCCACTGCTATTATTATTATTATTATTATTATTATTATTATTATTATTATTATTATTATTATTATTATTATTATTATTATTATTCAGTTAATAAACATTCTACTCACTGGAATTTTTCAGTTCGAACTTACACACACACACACACAGAGAGAGAGAGAGAGAGAGAGAGAGAGAGAGAGAGAGTAAATGTTATCGTGCAACTTGTAATCCAGAACTCTTACGTAATGCAATATGCTTATCTCACGCGTTTCACTCTATTTCCCTTTTCCCTCATTTCCCCTTCCTTCAGCGGGAGTCGGATAATAATAATGCTTTTTTTTTTGCTAGTGGCCTTACGTCGCACCGACACAGATATGTCTTATGGCGACGATGGGATAGGAAAGACCAAGGAGTTGGAAGGAAGCAGCCGTGGCCTTAATTAAGGTACAGCCCCAGCATTTGCCTGGTGTGAAAATGGGAAACCACGGAAAACCATCTTCAGGGCTGCTGACAGTGGGATTCGAACCCACTATCTCCCGGATGCAAGCTCACAGCCGCGCGGCTCTAACCGCACGACCAACTCGCCCGGTAGTAATAATGTTGTTGGTCTTAAGTCCCAGTAACTAGGCCTATTTTAGAACCCGCCAACTTGGGCTCAGATGGTCTGTGAGACTCAGCCCGGTTTGGTGACTAAAAGTTATAATACCAACAACTTAACGTATAACAGCAGGCTCAGTTTATAGTATTTGAATGCCAAGATCAGCAGTCTTATATATTAAAAATGAAGAAGACATATTTCCGTCACAGTAAAGAATAACGTTGTCGTCCGTCTCCTCGGCTGGATGGTCAGCGTACTGATCTTCGGCTAAGAGGGCCCTGGGTTAGATTTGCTGCTTGGTTGGGGATTTTGAATGTGTGTGGTAATTCCTCAGGCTCGGGGACTGGGTGCTTCTTTTTTCTTAATACACTCCTTTTCCTCTACACATCACATTAACAACCACCACACGAGATAGTGAATACATTTCTTCATGTCGTTTTGGTATCGGGAAGGGCATCGGGTCTTAAAATTGGGCCGAATCAACCTCAAGCTCCCATCCCAGTAAATTGAGAAAAATACCAGGAAGAAAAAATAAGCTGTACAGGTAGGAGAACTAAAAAGCAATGCGGGATAGAAAGTTATTTTTTTTTGCTAGTTTTTACGTTGCACCGACACAGATAGGTCTTATGGCGACGATGGGACAGGAAAGGGCTAGGAGTGGGAAGGAACCGACCGTGGCCTTAACTAAGGTACAGCCCCAGCATTTGCCTGGTGTGAAAATGGGAAACCACGGAAAACCATCTTCACGGCTGCCGACAGTGGGGTTCGAACCTACTATCTCCCGAATACTGGATACTGGCCGCACTTAAGCGACTGCAGCTATCGAGCTCGGTAATATTTTTGTTAACCTGAAGACTTAATAACATCAGGCTGGAGGAAAACAAGTGTTCACGAGAGGGCGCACCAAAACAGTCCGGCATAAGTAAATGGAAACACACACACACACACACACACACACACACACACACACACATACACAGAGAGAGAGAGAGAGAGAGAATGCGTATGAGCGTAAGACAGTCATAACGACCACCTGACATTTGTATCGTGTGCGGATTGGACTCAACCGTGTGACCTTTGAGCCACTCCAAGTGACCTCCGGTCGATAGACGCTGGTGTGCGCTGCGACGCGCCGAGCCGCTATTAAGGCGCCCTTCGAAACAAACCACGGTGCACCGTTTAATTGAAAAGAGATTACGTCGATACAAGCAAGTGTTTAATTAAAATACTGAATGAGTCAGAATACGAAAACAAAACGCTGAAGAAACTACAGCTTACAATCATTTAGTAACAACACTGTTGTACCTAGCGCGCATGGAACTTACGGAGAACAAAGAACGTCACTGTCAAGTCACATAGTACCGGTTATGAACTTCCCTTTCAGAAGATGGTCGTCTCCGATGTCTAGAGGTAAGTCTAGCTGATGAAAAGGCAACTTTCACTCGGCATTCGTTAGAAAAGAATCGGATTCAAATTGCACCCTCAGCCTTTAAAAAAATTCCTGATGGTTTAATGTAGCACTTGCTGGATATATTTACGGTAACGTTGCGATACGAAAGGAATAAGGTTAGATAAGAAGCGGTAATGACCTTAATTAAGGTAAAGCTTAATATACAGGTCCCAGGAACATCATTAGATCAAACACCTTTATTAGTGTGAGCCGTAGCTATCATCGCTTTATAATCAGTCTGTTCGATATTCTCAAGTGGTTCAGAACTGACGAGAAGACCCTATAGATCTTTATATGAGATTACATTTATTTTGGTTCTATTGGAGGAGAGGCACTATTTTGTAAATTTAATTCGATCAGGTTGCCATGTTCTAATTGCCTAGTGAGGAAATGGGAAACCACAATAAACCATCCTCAGGGTTGCCGATGGTCAGATTCGAACCCATCTCCCGAATGTAAGCTTACAGATACGCAGTCCGTACCTTGCACACTTTCTGGATATTGAATGCTAACTTACAATTTTGTCTGAATTTCAGATGAGAAAGCTGGATTTTACTATTTGAGCGTGAAAATGTATGTTTCATAGCAAAACTCGCCATAGTCAACGTAGTGCCCCATACAGACCAAATTCTAGTGGTACTCCATAATAGTGCGGAGAAGAACATCTATTACCGTCATTCGTATCTTTTTTAAGTTGCATCAAATGGTTTCAAATCACTACCATGTTCAGAGATTTTGAAGATTATTATTATTATTGCCTAGTAAACAAAGTAGGTAGACTTAAATGTTACAGTCGGCTGATATATACCATTGTAGGCCTATATTTATTCCATTATCCTCAGAACTTTGATATAAATCGATTAAATGCATAATTGAATAATAATACATACATACATACATACATACATACATTATCATTATAGACTGTTATGCCTTTCAGCGTTCAGTCTGCAAGCCTCTGAGAATTTACTAAACGTCGCCACAATCCTCGATTTGCAACTAGAGTTGTGGCCTCATTTAGTTCCATACCTCTTATCTTTAAATCGTTAGAAACCGAGTCTAACCATCGTCGTCTTGGTCTACCTCTACTTCTCTTACCCTCAACAGCAGAGTCCATTATTCTTCTAGGTAACCTATCCTCCTCCATTCGCCTCACATGACCCCACCACCGAAGCCGGTTTATGCGTACAGCTTCATCCATCGAGTTCATTCCTAAATTAACCTTTATCTCCTCATTCCGAGTACCCTCCTGCCATTGTTCCCACCTGTTTGTACCAGCAATCATTGAATAATAATAATAATAATAATAATAATAATAATAATAATAATAATAATAATAATAATAATGGTGTTATGAACTCTAGAAAGGCCTGATATAGAGCTTACGAGCTGACGCAATTGCACGACCTGCACGTCTGTGCGGGTTGCGGCCGTACCTAGGAGGAAACCTGATGAAGAGGGCACAAGTACCCAGTCCCCAACCTAGAAGAATTGCCTAGGAAACAAAGTGCGTATACTTAAATGTTCAAGTCGGCTAATATATGCCATTGTAGACGTATATTTATTCCATTATCCCCGATCCGGCCGGGAATCGAACCGGCGACCCCTTGGACCAAAGACCAGCATGCTAACCAGTTAGCCATGGAGCCGGATATTGAGAAACATGATACGGCTGAAAAATTACTAAGAATACAAGGAGACTAAACTACACTAGTGTCCAAAAGTTAAGCATAATCACTAAACGAGGCCGTACCGCCTGATAGGAATGTCAAATGGAATGTTGAACAAATGGAAGCTGACTCACACACCATATGTCACACAACTTGTCAAAAAATCAGTGTCAGAAAGGTTCTGATAGCTAAGGTACAACTTTGACAACAACTAACAAAACTTGGCAATATCTTCCACAACAAAATATGCCGTTGATAGGGTGTATGGTTACCCCCAACGGCCACACATGCTTCGCAGCGACGTGGCATGCTCTCTATCAGACGGTCCAAGAGCTCTCGTGGCAGTTGATCCCATTCCTCCGAAAGGGCAGTGCGAAGGTCTTGGAGGGTCCTCGCTGGCCACTCCATGCGATGAATGTCTTCCCCAGTCAGAAATTCATCCACCAGAGCAGCGCGGTGCGGTCGGGCATTATCGTCCATTAAGAGGAAGTCTGACCAACCGCACCTCTGAAGAGTCGAACATGTGGTCTCAGTATATCATCCCTGTATCTCCGAGCGTTAACCGTGTTCCTAGGACCACCCATGAAGATGTACAGGTGCGTACGGCCATTCAACATGATGTCGCTCCACACCATGACGCCACCACCACCATACTGGTCCTGTTCCACGATGTTCCTGTGGTTGTATCGGCTATCCGGTTCCCTCCAGATTAATGTGCGACGGGAATCATTCTGCAAACTGAAGCGGGAAGAGCACATGCCTCCATTCGTTCATGGTCTAGTTTCGATGTTGATGGCTCCACAGTAAAAGGGCCCGTCTTTGTGCTGGAGTGAGCGGGACACACGCCGCTGGACGTCGGACAAACAGCCCTGCTGTTCTGAGCCTCCGGTACACAGTTAGCCGGGAAACGGCAACCCCTGAGACGGCTGCAATCTCCACCGACAATTGTCTTGCAGGTGCACTCCGATTTCGTCAAGCAGTTAAGGCCGGATATTGGTCCTGCTGTGGGGTGGTTACCCTTGGTCGACCTGTCACTGACCTATGACTAACATCTCCGGTGTTTCAAAATCGTCTCCAAAGCCTGGAAATGACACTTTTTGGCACATTCAAGGATACGGCGACTTCGGTCTGTGTCTGGCCCGCTTCCAGGCAGCCGAATATTCTTCTTTTTTTTTGCCGGGTGCTTTACGTCGCGCCGACACAGATAGGTCTTATGGCGACGATGGGATAGGAAAGGCCTAGGAGTTGGAAGGAAGCGGCCGTGGCCTTAATTAATGTACAGCCCCAGCATTTGCCTGGTGTAAAAATGGGAAACCACGGAAAACCATTTTCAGGGCTGCCGATAGTGGGATTCGAATCTACTATCTCCCGGATGCAAGCTCACAGCCGCGCGCCTCTACGCGCACGGCCAACTCACCCGGTGCCGAATATTCTACCCTGCAAAACGGGGTCCAAATGGCGTCGTTGTGCCATTATGTTGTCGCGTTCACCACGAAGCTACACTCCGCACACTGTAACAGGGCAAACACGACCGAGAAAATATGGGGCGCAGGCACTGGCTGGGTTTACCTTGTGGTTACGCCGCTAGTCAAAGTAGGGAACACTCCTTTTCTATACAGAGCGAACACGTGAGGTTGGTAGGTGCATGTGTCGTGCGATTTGCGGTCTATTTCCTGTTGCCCTGCTTACCCGTAACTTTTGTACACTAGTGTAAGTTAAATGAAAGAAACTGAAACAGTAATGATTATAGGGTTTTAAGTTATCGTAACATGTCTGTTTCACTGGACATAGCTAACGTTGTACAGACATACTCAGTTTCTCCTGTGCAACTTATAGGTTACTCAAATACACAGGCCAGTCTGTCCAGCTGATTCTGCGGAAGAACTGTAAGTAACGCGCGTGAAATATTCGTTCTCCGTATAAACTGTATTACTTACACAGTCATGAGGTCGCCTTACGTAGCGACACAATGGACTGCTAGAAAGTGACTTAGAAATGCGCTTCAGCGCTGTGAGGGCCAAGTATTACAATTAACAGACTCCTAAAGAGGCATAGACTACAATGTCTCAAGTGGCCATTACTGCTGCATTTCTGAGTGGCCTGTACGAGAAAAGTCGACCAGATGTAATCAGAAGGGTCCTATCATTACCTGGAGGAGAATGTGTGTGGAAACGTTTGCGACTGTTGTGACAGGAAAAAGTGGGTGCAGTCCCCGTTCAGAGTTTTACTATTAGTCACTTCGTGTATTCATATGGTACACACTGAAGTAATCGTCTCCTATGAGCAGGGTGGTAGAATACACTCACGATATCTCGAGCACGTCGTAAATGGCTACTAATGGAGGGGAGGGGGGGGGGATGGTTGTGCAACCTCCAAAGGTTCGCGACTTGGAAGAGTGGGTTGTGACCGTGGGATCTCTACCTGAGTCTGGCATTGTCCCCACTTACTTGTGCCACACTGATCACTTTAAACATTCCTCACCTGATCTCCCTTGGCCAATTCTTGTATTATTCTGACTCCGACGGTATGAGGCATTGCGAGGCATAGGGAGTCTTTCATTTTCACGTCCTTCATAGCTCTTCCCTTCCTTTCTCTGATACCCTTATTCTTTAAACGGTCGGACGTCTTTCACTTCTTCTCTGTTTAGTCGTAGGAGAGAAAGGTTGCACAGTTGTTAAAGGAATAATCACAACCACCATTGGATTAGTCGAGATTAACAAACATGCTCCTGATGTACTTGAGGAATGTGTAATACGAACAGTTTGAGCATTATTCTGAACAAAACAAAGTGGCAACAAGTAGTCCTTGAATTCAGACGTCTGGTTTGGCATCAACAAACACTTTGCAGAAAAGGAACAAAAGAGCTCGATGGACGATGTATGGAGAATTCTTCGTGCTACTACTTACGAGGACTTGTAAGAAGTTTATAATGTCAGAAAACAGAAGAGAGAGCTCTCACACTCCTTATACAGTTTGCTGTATTTTTGATTTTGAGGTAAAGATAAAGAACCTAACTTCTTTGCCACGATTTATTTGAAGAACTTGTATGTTTGTAATTTTGTTTTCCTTTTCAGTTAGCTTTACGTCGCACCGCCACAGATAGGTTTTATGGCGACGATGGCATAGGAAAGGGCTAGGAGTGGGAACGAAGCGGTCGCGGCATGAAGGAGTAGTCCCAAAATTTTCCTGGTGTGAAAATGGGAAACCACGGAAAACCATCTTCAGGGCTGCCGTCAGTAGGATTTGAACCTACTACATCCCAAATGCAAGCTCACAGCTGAGCGACCCTAACCGCACGGCCAACATACTCGGTATTTGTATTCTACATGACCAATTCAGTTTTGGAGAAAGAGTAAAAGATGAAAACAAATAAATAAATAAATAAATAAATAAATAAATAAATAAATAAATAAATAAATACCTTTTTGTTGCTTGTTTAACGTCGTATTAACACAAGGAAGGTTTTCGGCGACACAAGGATGGGAAAGATCTGGGATTGGGGAGGTTGCCTTAATTAAGGTATAGCCCCAGGATTTGCCTGGTGTGAAAATGCGAAACCACGGAAACCATTTTCAAGGCTGCCAACAGTGGAAGGGAGGCGTTCTAGCCCACTATCTCCTCAGTGCAAGCCCACAGCTGCGCGACTCTAACCGTACGGCCAAATCGCTCGGTAAATAAATAAATCGAGTATGAAAGTAATGGAATTTAGTGAAATGATGTTGCAGGATGTGGAAATAGAATCTTCAAGGAGGATGTCCTCATAAAACATCAATATCAGAAAAATGCTTCTGAAGACTTCAGTGTAGCGCGTGACATAGTCTATATGGTATGCGCAAAAACAAACAACACTAATTATTGCTTATCTGCTGTCCATGTTTTCTAAGCAACGAAGAATTAATTTATTTTATATGATAGTTTAACATATTCTGAACTCAGTGTTGCCGGGCTGAGTGGCTCAGATGGTTGAGGCGTTGGCCTTCTGACCCCAACTTGGCAGGTTTGATCCTGGTTCAGTCCGGTGGTATTTGAAGGTGCTCAAATACGACAGCCTCGTGTCGGTAGATTTACCGGCACGTAAAAGAACTCCTGCGGGACTAAATTCCGGCACCTCGGCGTCTCCGAAGACCGTAAAGTAGTTAGTGGGACGTAAAGCAAATAACATTATTATTATTTGAACTCAGTGTTGTGTTGTTTTTCTGCAATTACGGTTCTAGCAACAGAGGAGAAGATGTTTATCGAGGAACATTATTTCCGGTCGCATGGGACCAGTCTTATACCGCCGGGCTGACTGGCTCAGATGGTTGAGGCGTTGGCCTTCTGACCCCAACTTAGCAGGTTCAGTCCGGTTGTATTTGGAGGTGCTCAGATACGTCAGCCTCTTGCCGGTAGATTTACCGGCACGTTAAATAATTCCCGCGGGACAAAATTCCGGCACCTCAGCGTCTCTGAAGACCTTAGAAGTAATTAGTAGGACGTAAAAGCAATAAAATTATTATCAGTCTTATGCCAAAGAAAGGGGACAAGAGGGCGCCCAGGAGCCGTCACCACAAATGAGAATCATCGACGACATCTCCACCGCCTGTTACGTGTCCGGTCATGGAATACTGGGTCTTTATTTCGTTAAGGATGATGCACGAAATCCAAAAAGAGTGGATCAGGAAGATGGAGCAACAGTCCACACCGGGAGTAAATCACTTACCCTTCTGCAACGACACTTTGGAGATCGTCTAATTTCTCCTTTCCCGTACCTTTCTTACTCCCCGTATCTCACGGTCCCAGATGCCTGCATATGGACCATGTTGAAAGAATCAATGTTTAAGACAAATGATCAACCTACAAATATTCCTGAATTGCAGAGAAGGTAACGTCAGTTTTGTGCCCTTACAGCAACCTTTGTTCATCAACATATTCAGTAATCTACATAAACTTTGTGGACAATTTCTGGCACGTGAAGGTATGTATTTTGAAAATACACTGCATCAACGCAATTATATAACATTTCAGTGTCTTTGTTTTGATGCATATTATGGAAGTGAAAATGGGTAATAAGCAAAGCATAAAGAAAGAGAATACAAGAAATATGGTTCTAGAGTAGAATGCTAAAATTGAGATGGGCAGACAAGCCACATGTGAATAGAAACTGAATCGAGTTTGTGAGTGACATTTGACCAGACTCCAGTCCTTGATTTTCTGTTGAAAGATGTATCTGTCCGATACATCTTGTTCTGTCAAACCGTTCAGCCTTAAATCTTGAGCCACTTCTTTGTTAGGACACGTCTTGCGATGAGTTGCTAAGTCATTTTTGATAGTGGTGGTTCTCTGTTAACACTAATTAAATGATAAAATGTAAGAAGTCTGACCTCTCGAAAAGTCTGGGTGTCGGAAAAAGAAATGGAATGGCCATGAACGTCTTAAGAAAGAAAGAAAGAAAGAAAGAAGGTTTCCATAGGCCTTGCAAACTTAATATCATCGAGTGGGAAGATAACATAGTACAAGAAATTGGAAATAATACCAGAATCAGCTAAGGACCCCTTGTCACCAACTCACGCTTCAAAGCTGAGCGACATCAGGAGTCATCCCGTTTAGTCACCCCTTACGACTGGTGGGGGGATACCATGAATGTATTTTACTGACCCCATCTGCTGGGGGATAGCGTGTGAGGGATATATTGAGGGTAAGAACAGTAGGGATGGATGAGGGCGTCAATATGACAAACAGACTAGCGTGGGTGGAGAATGTACTGTAGTAGTTCCGTGCAAATGAAAATGTTAGCACAGGACAGGGTGGTATAGAAGGCTGCCGACCCAAACAGCTGTTACCTTGGAGAGAACAGTTATATCCATTAAGCGTCTCTTTAGGGTCATTATGGCCTCTTTGGATCACTTTATTTCCGTTTCCAACCATTTTCGCGTACCCTTGCCCTCTGTCTTTCAATCTCCTGATATAAGCGTTTCTTCTTTTCTCTGACCAAGGTTGTTCTTTCATCTTTGAGTACCCTCCAGTACCTTGATTTTCTGTTTAAAGATGTATCTGTCCAGTACCTTTGAGTACCCTCCAGTACCTTGATTTTCTGTTAAAATATGTATCTCTCCAGTACATCTTCTTCTGTTATCCGCTCAGCCTTAAATCTTCAGCCACTTCCTTCCGCCAGCTTGGTTTGCCTTTGAAACTTGTGGCAGGACCCTCCTTCCCAGCCTGTCGTCCAAGGCCGGCGAAAGTCAGCCTACTCTTCCTGATGGGGTCCGTTACCTTCCCAACTTTGTTAGGCACGACGTCGTTCTTTCTAAGATTCCAGAATAGTTCTGTTTTCATAAGTCTTAATATATTTTTCCTATCATTAGTTCTATCTTCCAGGTTTTATTTCTTAAAATTAGCGTTTCTGACGCGTACAGAACCTCTGGTCTTCCAATGGTACATTAATGTCTTATCTTGGTAGTGCTTACATGTTGTAGATCGCAGAAGTTCATGTAAATTTATTTTATGTTGGTTAGGGTAATCTCTCAACCACACCTTGTTTCTCAGTGCTAGGAATTTAAAGGTTTTGTTGGGAGTAATATATTTATTTATTTATCATAAGTCTGTACGGAGTTCTCCTCCATTTTCACAGACACTATACATAGGTGTACATAAATGGATGAATGAGGGATTTTTATTCCATGACCGAATTAAATTGTCATGCATGCATGAATAAATGAATGAACACTTCTCTCCCAGTCATGGATATCCACCAACTGAGGAGAGAGCATTCGGTTGGCAGGATAAATGCATGGATGGGATTATGCATGACTACTGCCCGGTCGTGTTATCCACCCCTGGTGAGAAAAAGGAGCCACCTTCCCAAGGATAACACGTCCGGGTTGGGAGTAATATAACTAATGAACTGTCACTGGTAGCGCTGGATATTGAGTTGTTATCACTGTCCAGGTATTCGAACGAGTGGTGGGATTGACGTAATGGCTTAGTGACCAGTGTGCATCTCGTGACTTCTGAACTAGCGCAAGAATGAGAGAGGATGGGATTAACCCATTTATGCCCAAGAATTTTTTTTTCGAATTTTATGGTTTTGACTACTGGAATCAGTTTATTTATGTCCAAAAACGCCCCGAAAATTGTTTTTAAAATATTTGTTGTTGTTGTTTAAAAATTATAGCATGGGTCGTAAACGACCCATTGGGCATGGACCCCAGGGGCATATCTCCAACATGGGCTTTGAGTATTTTCATGTTTGGGTTCATCATGGTATATTTTTAATGATAAAAGAAGAACAACAGGTGTAATTTATGACTCATTATTAGTTAAAAATGAAAATGACATATCTACTACAGAGGCAAGTATTATAAAGCACGTAGAAAATGCTAATAAGAAGTCGCTCTTCACTAAATGCCATAAGAAGGAATCTCTCCTAAAAATGTAAAGAGTATCAAAATTTAACATTAACATCTAACATTAAGAATATAAAATAGACTATCAGTCGAGTTTCCTAGTCAGTCTTACACATTCCTTTGAATACTCGGTACTGAAATGGCACAGCAGGCTTTGGTATCATTATTATAAAACATTGTGTCTTGCATAAAAAAACTGAATCAGTCAAAATTACTAAAGCTACGAAGCTAAAAACACGTTCTCATTTACACAGTGCACTTTACTTCTTGTGGAATTCTCTAAAACAATAATGGTGTAAGGCAACAGCACATCTTTGGCATGCTCGGACAGTTTTACTTTTGCAGACGCGACGGCTGATTGTCCACCAGAAGATGACTACCGTGGCTTTCCTGCATGGCATCAGTCACTGGTGCACTCGTGTTAACATTGCTAGGAGGGGTTCCATACTTCTCTAACAAGCTGGTCACAATGAATCGTCGGAACGCCAAGGCGTCAAGCTTCATGCCGTGAGATTTCGACAAAATCCAAGCTTTGCTCATCACAACGTCTAGAAGCCAGAGCAGAATTGGCATATACTATATTTTGCCTCTTATGCTGATGCGGAAAGTAGATACATTGTTTTCTGTTTGTTCTACTCCTCCCATGTTCTTGTTGTACTTAGAAACAAAATGTGGCTGAGTTATCTTCACAGGTTTTTTCTGTATGAATGAGTACCGCCCAGCTTCTTCAACAGGTTCTACGCCATGCTCGTTTGACAGGATGTTCACAACGTTGTTGTCTTTCCATGTCACAGCCACTATTTGGTCTTCTTTGTCAACTGCACTATCAAAGTATCCGCTTTCTTTTTTATTCATCGTCTTCTTGTCTGGCAATGGGCAACCCTCCACTCGGTTAGCCCGAACCGTGCCAGTGCATCGCATTCCTCTTTTTTAACTCCGACAACAACTTTGAGCAAGTAAAAAATTTATCGCGGTAAAAAGAGAAGCATACACTGGGGTAAAACTCAGATAATCCATCGCAGAATTCCAAAACAACGCTTTCCCCTAAGTCAACATCTTTAGAGCGTTTTTTGTTAGCTTTTGCACCTTGATAAATAGTCTTGTGCTTCAGTCCCTAGTTGTGACCCACTCATTTTGTCTGGATTGCAGCAATCATCTTCGTCGCCCGAATAGGCTTATCATCCGGTGGAGTGATAAAAACATCCACTAATGTTCCAGGAATATCTCTGGTAGTCAATAACTCAAGCTCTGACAGAATTTCAGTAGTAGTTAAATTTTTTCGCCTGAAAAAGACGAAATAAATATTTAAAAACTGTAATTTGCTAATTAGTTAATGAATGGACGACTTAAATGTGCTCCGAATGGTTGATATTGTTTCGAAAACACTAATTTAGAACATTTTCTGCCAATCCCTTGTGTTGTAACCATCTAAATGCAAAAATGCGCTGAAGTACTATTGTTCTGTGGTTTGTGCCCAGCGGGTCGTTTGCGACCCACACAATGTTATTCGTGGTGTATTGTAAGAATGAATTGACATATTGAAATAGTAAAGGCATCTAAAGATGCGTCAGATATCCCCAAACAACATCAACACACTGAACACTACATTTTAAAACTTTTAACCACTCTACTTAGCAATAACGGCGAGAGCGCGATGCAGATTCCACCATGACTCAACTAGCTGCCGCGCAGCATCTGCGTTGTGGCGGGAAAGCTGTTCCAACCAAGCCACGGCAGTGCGGGCAATCTTACTACACACACTGAATGCGCTATCAACGCAAAACAACAAAAAATACGCTCGGCAGAATTTTTTCTTTCGGGTGGGTCGCAAACGACCCGCTGGGCATAAATGGGTTAATAATCATACCTCTGTTCACAGTCATGGTTCAGCCATAATATCCATAGATTTTGTCCTGACAGGTACTTTACTATCCATTAAATAATACCATCCCTTAGTAGAGAAATACCAGATACCTTGTTATGATTAAATAACATGCCTTTAATTGCGAATAGTTTAACTAACATAGGCCTACCCTAAGAAAAGGAAAAGCTAAGACGAACGTATTAACTCTTAGCGGCATGTTTATTTAAATTTTAATGTTCTTATACTATTTACGGATTATATGGAATATTTATCTTCTTCCTGACTTTTCGCACAATTTATGATCGGGATTGGCATGTTATGTTGATATGGCCCACATTTACGGCTGGATACCCCTACAGACCCCATCCCTATGTGAAGTGATATATTTATTACTGCGTTTTCCTGTCGTGGTTGGAAGTGTGTTGTGTTATATATAGAGGATGAGATGTGTAATAAGACGAACACAAACGTACAGTCCCCAAACTAGGGGAATTAGCGCTACGCAATTAAAATCTCCACCCCGGTAGGGAATCGAACCCGAATCGAATCTGAACCGAAGGCCACTACGCTGACCATTCAGCCAAAGAAACGGACATCTGCAATATTTATAAGACACAAAAAGAAATACCTTGTCAGAATTTAAAATATATGGCTTTCAATAATAATAATAATAATAATAATAATAATAATAATAATAATAATAATAATAATAATAATAATAGAAAAATGGCGTGGTTAGCGTAGAGGCTTAGCTTCTGGTTTTGTACTCGGACTATTGAGAAAAAATCCCTGGAGTCAAAGCTGGGTTGAGATATTCACCTGAGGAATCACGTAGCTTCAGGAAGGATAAAGACCACCGGCCAAGACCTAAATGAGCCCGAATGTATTATTATTATTATTATTATTATTATTATTATTATTATTATTATTATTATTATTATTATTATTATTATTATTATTATTATCGTACGACCTCATATGACGTGTTGCAGCTCTGTATTGACGTAATTTAACCACATTGCGTGTAAATTTAAACTTTCTATTTGATGATAAAGAAACCAGACCTATATTTTGGGGAACTATTCCTTAGTTGTTAATTAATTTAGTCAGGTAAACATCAAATATTGTCGCGAGACATCTTTTACAAGCTGGCATCGTACGATTTTGTGTGTCAAATAGACTTTTCTTTAATTTATTCCCTACAGTATCCAAGTACCGCTGCTGAGTGTGAACTCGCAATCTAGGGTTGAATAGCGACACTCTACCACTAATCCATAGAGTGAACTGGTAGTATACATGGTTCTTCAGAAATAAAATTGTGATTATCAGTTTCAACAAATATATCTCCAAATTCCTAATAGTTCACATCATTTTCCTCGTTCTCAAAACAGTTTTAATAATATAAACCATTTACAAACTCCAGCTCAACGCAAAATAGTAGTCTCATCTCGCTCATCAGCATATGTTGTCTTTAGTCCTCAGTGCAGCTTAACTGCAGGACAACGAATGTTGAGGACGTTTTGTGCACACTTTTTAGCCCACGTGAAACAGATTTTCAGTTCCATTTAAAAATTCACTTAAGCACCACTACGAGCACTAATGTGAGTTAATGCAGAGATTCACTTAAGCCCTTATAAACGGAGCTCGATAGCTGCAGTCACTTAAGTTCGGCCAGTATCCAGTATTCGGGAGATAGTAGGTTCGAACCCCACTGTCGGCAGCCCTGAAAATGGTTTTCCGTGGTTTCCCATTTTCACACCAGGAAAATGCTGGGGCTGTACCTTAATTAAGGCCACGGCCGCTTCCTTCCCACTCCTAGCCCTTTCCTGTCCCATCGTCGCCGTAAGACCTATCTGTGTCGATGCGACGTAAAACAACTAGCAAAAAAAGCCCTTATAACTACATCCGGTGTGAACATTTTATAAAAATCAGAAAACGCCTGAGGGTATTGAACCAAGGAACACATTACAGGAAGAATTATGTAAATAAGTTAATTTGGCTAGGATTTGAATAAAAAAGAAAACGAGGAAAAACCAAGCGATTTTAGGCTGTTTTTCCGGGACTGCATTTAGGCCGGAAGTGATTTTCGAAATTTGTTTCTTACTTTGATAGAGCTATCAATACTCACAATTTGAAACCTTTCCATGCACTTTAGCCCTTCAATTTTCGGCACAATTGAGGAAATCGCTTAATTTTATGTTTTTCCTAGTCTACTTTATCTGCTAAGAATCTAATTTTGCAAATGGTCCATATATGTACATTTGTCCTTTGGTGGAAACTATCAATTATAAAGACTCAATTTTTGAATCGTTGTTAAGAAAAGCAGTCACCTTACGATGATATAAATGTGGTTACCGTTTTCTACAAAATGCTGATGTGAATGACATGGTATGCTATGAACGAGCTCATGACCCTGGTCAGAATAAGTTAGCCACCTAATCACCTGACCACCGGCGCTGTCATCTGGCTAATTCTGGGCTCATGGACAGATCATTAATCTCTAATCAATCAGGTACCGTGCTAACCTCAAGCCTGACATCACTAGGCATCATGAAATAGGTTTCCGCGGTTTTCGCTTGAACTCCTGGAAAGTAGAATGGTATTGACTTATTTAAAGGTAACTGCAATTTTCTTCACAATTCCTTAATTGAATGTTTGTTAAACATCCAAAATAGAAACTGCAGTGATATAAGCTATTACAAACTCTCATACTTATATAAGTGTATTCCTTAAAAAATGTTAATTTAGAATTTTTGGGCTGTTTACAAAAGGATTAAAATATTCCTACACGAAAACACAGAAGTTTTGTGTTTAGGATGTATGTTACACTATTAATAAAGTATAGGGCTACAGCATTGGAGTAAATATGTCTATATTATACTTTCGAGTCTTATTTTCCTCTCAAATTACTTTAATATAAATCAACTTCCAGTCTTCAGCTCAATATAAATGTTCAGCCTCTTCCTGCTCAGCAACAGATGCTATAAATCAGTGTCAAAGATGTCATGTATTAGATGTGAAATATTACATAGGTCCAATGAATTCCATACAGAGAAAAGTTCCACATACTCGTATGATTCACCGTACATCTACGAATTAAGCAATAACAAATGACATTTGAAAAAGTGAAGATTGTTGGGGGACTTCTCATAAACATGATCGACCAGCATAGTTGAACTTTACCTCAGAGAAAGGTTGCAGCCTTGTAGTGGGCCACAGCTACTCTCTGAGGCAATCTTGACTCAGTATATTTTAGTCCTGGAGAATATTGCCCTCCCATTGCAGCAAACCCCTGGTTGTCCTTGTACGGAATCATGTGCCACGCCCTCCTGTTCTCTAGAACAGGTCATTCCCCTTGTCTTATTTTAGATTCAACAACGAATGCACAAAGTAACACGAAGCAAATCAATTAAAAATACTTAACGTTGAAAGGCAGAGATGTCCTTAATAGTTTTATTCAAGCCTCTCACGCTTTGTACTTTGGATCACTGCAACGACAAATCTTTCCCTGGTGTTTCATTGGAGGTGCGATCCAGTTTACCGATCCCAGCAGTCCACTTCAGCATCTTCGTCTCCATTAGTCTACTCGATGTTCTGTCCCATTTGTAATTAGCCAACATTCATAATCATACAGATCAATAGATCGGATAACTGTACGGTAGATTTTTGATTTCAGATGATCTTTCATCGTCCGGTGGCAAGTGATTCCGATCGTTGTTCACCAGACGAGTCGGCCATCGTCAGCGATTGTGGAGCCAAGATGCTCGCACTTGAATTCAGTCAATCGCAACAGGTCTTCGCGTCTCCATGAATGGATCCTATTATTTATGGGTGTCACAATGACGTATATTAAGTCTTCCTTTTGTTGAGACGCAATCCGTACAGTGGTAGCTGATTGCTTGTGATTTCAGAGGTCAAAGTGACATCGTCGGTGTGGAGAAGGGTTCACGGTAAATGATGTTCACAATAGTTAAACCATTTATACAGTATATTGGTCTTGAGTCTTTCTAAGCTACCGTCATTGGCGTTAACCGTGTTTTTTTATATTAACATTTTGAACAAAAATGCACCACTGCTATCAAGACTCAAACCTCCAGCTTAACACCTATTTTTTGCCATTTGCTTTACGTCGGACCGACATAGATATGTCCTAAGGCGACGATGGGATAGGAAAGGCCTAGGAATGGGAAGGAAGCGACCGTGGCCTTAATTAAGTACAGCCCCAGCATTTTCCTGGTGTGAAAATGGGAAATCACGGAAAACCATCTTCAGGGCTGCCGACAGTGGGGTTCGAACCCGTTATTTCCCGATTACTGGATACTGGCCGCACTTAAGTGACTACAGCTAACGAGCTGTAACCATAGAAACGTTAATTTTAACTTTTAATGTAATTGGCCTTAAGACCCACTAACTACTTTTATGATTTTCGGAGACGCCGAGGTGCCAGAATATTGTCCTGGAAGAGCTGTTGTACGTGCCGGTAAATCTATCGACACAAGATTGACGTATTTGAGCACCTTAAAATACTTCCGGACTGAGCTAAGATCGAACCTTCCAATTTGGAATCAGAAGGCTAGCGCTCTATCGTCTGAGCTACTCAGCCCGTTAATTTTAACGTTTATGTTCCGATCTTATATGAGAAAATTCGAGATAACTTATTTTTTAACAAACTGGAATTCCCACAGGCATTGAACTTATTCTCATAGTTTGAAAATCTTTCTTGGAATAATAACATTTCCCTCTTAGAAGTACACCATTTAGGTTAAATTGATGCTACTGGGAACAATAGCCCAGCCATGTTGAAACAACTGATCTCGTGAGGTCTCCGATGTTAAGCAACATTAAGCGCAGTCACCACTTATATGAGTGTCCCACGTGCTGCTGGCGAGGAGCAGCAGGTGGGAAAAGATCACCAGGTTTGGATAAGGCACTTGGTTATAATGATGTTGAAAACCAGCAAGAAATGTCTACCTACAAATTACTACAGACTAAAAACTCATATGAAAAGGTGACAGATTTGTAATAAACATGGATTAAAACTGAATGGTGAAAAGCATTTCATGGTAATCAGTACGGAGAAGAATATCAAACATTGTTGAGGTTCGCACAGCAACGAAAAATATGACCATAGTTACATGAATTTTGCACATCACCCAACAGTGCAATGGTTACTATTATGCGAGGGAAGAAATCGATTTAGCCAGGTTCGAAATATCTTAAGTAAGTTCAGGCAGTACTTGTGTAACCATCTAATCAATATCACAGACTTTACAAACGGTTGTGATATGTATTTCTGACACAACGTTATAAAGTGGAACGGCATAACCTCATAAGATTTTACATGATATTGTTTGGAATATGATCTATTGTACTACGATAGATTATTCAACAATGCAGACGTGTTATAACATTAGAAGATGTCGACATGTACGTTAGCAGCAACGGTGTTTCAGACCAAAAACGAAAAATTCCCAGAATTATCCTCAACCTCTGTGAAAAAGTATACGGCACTATAATAATAATAATAATAATAATAATAATAATAATAATAATAATAATAATAATAATAATAATAATAATAATAATAATAGCCAGGCTGAGTGTCTCAGACAGTTAAGCCGCTGGCCTTCTGACCCCAACTTGGCAGGTTCGATCCTGGCTCAGTCCAGTGGTATTTGAAGGTGCTCAAATACGTCAGTCTCGTGTCGGTAGATTTACTGGCACGTAAAATAACTCCTGCGGTACTATATTCCAGCACCTCGGCGTCGCCTAAAACCTTAAAAGTAGTTAGTGGGGCGTAAAGCAATTATTATTATTATTAGTATTATTATTATTATTATTATTATTATTATTATTATTAATAGGGGCGGGATAGCCGAGTGGCTTCTCACCAAGGTGGCAACGGTTTGGATCCCGGGCAATTCACGTGCAGTGTTTGAAAAGGGAATTCATGTTTTTATGGTTCCGATTCCTCTTAAAACAGGATATCCCATGGCTATGATCACGATATTGACAGTCACCAAAAACTGCAATCTTGATTTCGTTATTATTATTAATAATAATTAATTATTATCAATAATAATTAATAATAATAATAATGACGTGTGCCCTCCGGAGAGGCCTGGTGCAGGTCCTTCGAGTTGACGCCGTATAGGCGACCTGCACGTCTATGAGGATGGGACCCTACCGATACCTAAGATGAATTCTAATGTTGAAGACGACACAAACACCCAGCCCCGAGCCACTGGAACTAACTTGTTGTATGTTTAGTTTCCAGCCCTAAGGCTGGTTGGATCCTAAACAGCTCTGACATCAGCTGTCATATATGGCCTAGGCATCTCTGAACAGGCGTACTAGGGAAATGAGGAATGAGGAAGTTTCCCGTTGCTTTCCTCTCCGAGCCAGAAGTTGCTATTACATACCAGTCTGCCAAGCCCACTGAAATGCATGCACCAATGGACCCTATGAGCAACATTTTCACACCATTCAAAGAGGGGACTGGCTGCGTAAGAATTGACATTACTAACATCACTCATACCTCAGTCACTTTCATTTTGTCAAAGCCAAGGATAAAGCTGAGACAGATCAATGAAAGTAACAAAATTGCTCTAGCCCATACCAGAAGACATAGTGCACTGTAAACACTAGGTCCTGCCAGCAAAGGCAAAGTTAAAAATCCCTGACCCAACCGGCAATCGAACCTGGGACCTCTTGGACCTAAGGGTAGTTGACTAACGATATAGCTGGACAAAAGGTAAACTCGTTTCCTCATCCCGTGGTGGTACAGATCTTTTGATGTACACCTCCAATGGAGTTGAAATGCATGTACCATTTCAACAACATACCAGCTCTCCTGCCATTGTTAAATTTTTGGCAGTACAGGGAATCGAACCCAGACCTCCGAGGACAGCTGCTAACAGTGCTAACCGTTACGCTACGGAGGCGGAGAGAGGTGAGGTGAAGCATTACAGAGACGTTGATCACAGGTAAGTTATTGTTGGGATGTACGTCCGCAGCTCGTAAAATGTGATTTTATTTATGTTTTAAAAATTTAGCGATTGGTTTCGTGAGGGAGGAACTTGAGATAGAGGGGCATGTTTGTGAGGTAGGTAGTAACTTCTTTTGCCCCTCGGTTTACGTCATTCACCGTGCCACACTTCAGGCAGAATGTATGCGTAGTGTGTAAGAAGAAATTATAAGTACATCACTTTACTGTGGCCTCAGGACTTACTCATGCGTAATGTGCTAGAAACAATAAATTCTAAGTACATCACTGCACTGCAGCTTCAGGCAATATGCATGAAAATATTTTACGCACAAAAAGTGAAAATTTTCACACTGGAAAGTATTTTCATAAACCCTTTTGTCACCCCAAATGGTGGAAAATTACCTGTTCTAGGTTTCGAGCATGTTAGTAGATCCTCCTGTCTCAGGGTGTGTTGACAGCTCTTCGTCACTTGCTGACATGACTTTAGGGTGTCAAGATAAACTATCCATGGTAAAGCAAAGTCATATGCAAACTAACTGTATTTATTAAAGAATATGAGCAAGAATTATTTCGAAGAATCAAATAGGCAACGACTTAATATATGGGGTCGATGACCTTAATGATGTTTTACGCTTTTACAGTCTGCCTGAAGGTCTGTCACTTAACGGAACCACTTCCAACACTAACGGTGCGCCAACAACAACAACAACAACAACAACAACAACAACAACAACAACAACCTGAAAGCACTAATATTCGGTTCGGTAAACAACTGCGGGTTAAGCTGCAATTTTTGGAGTACCTAAACATCACGAGCTGATTTCCTGACATTCTCTGAAATTAAGGCTGTCCACTATCTGACGATCAAGTAGGACGAGTGACATTAACCCTTAATTGAACTGAGTAACCTTGAGTTACTACCTGGAACCGGTCATCGACACCCCTTAAGGTGAAATTTAAATAAGCATCCATGGTTGATGACCATGATGTCCCTTCACTGAAGTTGAATTAAAAGCGGTTGATGACCCAAATCATCTTTTGGTGAGGTTATATTATGTTGAGTTAATGTGGTCGATGACTACAGTGATCAGATATGCACTGAAATAAAATTAAACGTGACTGATGACCAACTTATCCCTCCAAAACAAAATCACGGTAACATGATGTCCCTTCACTGAAGTCGAATTAAAAGTGGTTGATGACCCAAATGATCTTTCAGTGAGGTTATGTTAAGTTGAGTTATTATTATTATTATTATTATTATTATTATTATTATTATTATTATTGAATATCCAAAGCAGTTTGGAACCCTATTTTACATAGTATACTAGGGTTATAGTTAAAATACATATTCAGTTTTACAAATGAAAATGAATTCATGTACCTCATCGACGAAAAATGAAGTGGATGAAGTTAATAAAATATTTGTAACAGCACGGATTCTTAAACAAATGATACAGGGGTTTTGATAAAGCAGTGTTTCAATAATTCAAATGAGAGTTCAAGTTATGCCTTTTTCTTTCAAATGCAGCACATTCAAACAGTAGGTGGTCCACTGTTTGTGAGGATCCGCAAACACACACGTAGTCATCAGGACGATTGATTCCAAATCGATGAAAATAATAATCAAATTTGCTATGACCAGTCAAAAATTGAGTAATTTCAAAGCTTGGCACCAACACGTTACTTTGCAGGCGGTTAAAAACCTCAGGGAAGAATATTTCTCTGGTGATTTGGCCTCTAGTGGAAGAAGTCCAAATATTGTTCCATTGATGGATTCCGTGCTTCTTTATGATTTTTTAGCGTAGCTAGGTGACGTTTTTTCATAAGAAATTTCCAAATTAGATGTAGCCGCTGCTTTTGCCAGAAGATCAGCTTTCTCGTTTCCAGATATTCCACAATGACCGTGAATCCAGTCAAAACAGATGTGCGGAGTTTGTTGAGCTACAGCTATTAGATTCAGATTATATTTACTATTTATCGCATTCAACACAGCTTGTGAATCACTTAATAACCGACATTTCTTATTGTTAGATTTGCACCATTCGATGGCAGATTTAATCGCCCACAGTTCAGCCTGGAAAACAGAGCATGTGGAAGAGAGTTTGTACTGGGATGAGAACACCTCAGAATCGTTTTCATAAACAAAGAAGGCGCATCCAACTTTATCCTGTTCATGTGTGCTTGGTACGCGAGATACATCTGTGTAAATAAAGCAGTCATGGGTAATTGAACAATTTTTATAAATGTTTTTGAAGAGACTTGGGTGATCAGACTGTAGAAAATGACACGGTGCTCTAGGGTGGTATTCAGAATGGGCATTGGTGATACTTTGTTTTTCTTCAAAAAAGTGAGTTCAGCTTTTGCTATCGCCGTCAGAAATAGTGGCTCAGTGCCTGCAATAAGAAGAGCTGCGTCAGTAGAAGTGGTGCGGTAAGCACGGGAAATACGGAGAGCAAATCCTCTCTGACTTTGCATCAATTTATGCTGAGCCCATTTCTTCTCAAGTGTCATTCGAAAAGAGGAAACACAAAACAATATCAGAGGTACAAACGCTGTATCATAAATAGTAACTCTGAATATAGTCTCCAAGAAGGTCTGCAGGCAACAGCTAGACCTTGCATAAACTTATTGCCTTTCTGTTGTAGTTTGTTGAAATGGGTTCTGAAGGTTAACTTCTTGTCAAGTACAACTCTCAGATAAAGAATATGGTTTTCCATAGTGATATTTTGTCCATTCATTTTAATTTTAGGCTTTTTAGTTTCCTTCTCCTTGTAATAAGAATGGCCTTCGTTTTCCGGGGATTAAATTGTAATTTATTATCACAACCCAAAGTAAATAAATGTCAAGTTGAGTTAATGTGGTCGATGACCACAGTGACCAAATATCCAGTGAAATAAAATTAAATAAACGTGACCGATGGCCAACGTATCCCTCCAACACAAAATCACGCTACGATAATCTTACTGAAGTTACGTTAATTAAATTCTAAATACCA
Organism: Anabrus simplex; assembly: GCF_040414725.1. Classification (NCBI taxonomy): domain Eukaryota; kingdom Metazoa; phylum Arthropoda; class Insecta; order Orthoptera; family Tettigoniidae; genus Anabrus; species Anabrus simplex. The sequence goes on along the minus strand of NC_090265.1, from coordinate 549,993,232 downwards.
TAAAATCCTCTCACAAAATGCAAAATTAATAAGTTATCCAACAACAACAAGTACGCTTTCCAGGTTAAGCTTCAAGTGAGTACTTGAATTTAAGTTAGCAACCACACACTGTTCAGAACTTAACTGTTGAACAGACATTCAACAAGCACCTGATGGGTGGAAAACAAATAACTGCCCGGTTACCAAGTGGTTTTGACAACAAATCGTTTTATGTGAAAAAATGGTTGTATCAATACGTATTTTCTTCAGTGAATTGATTCAAAACGTGTTAAACCTGGCTAGTTGGCTGTGCGGTTAGGGGCGCACAGCTATGAGCTTGCATCCGGGAGATAGTGAGTTCGAACCCCACTCTCGGCAGCCCTGAATATAGTTTTCCGTGGTTTCCCATTTTCACACCAGGCAAATTCTGAGGCTGTACCTTAATGAGGGCCACGGCCGCATCCTTCCCATTCCTAGGCCCTTCCCATCCCATCGTCACCATAACACCTATCTGTGTCGGTGCGACGTAAAGCAAATAGCAAAAAGAAAAAAAAATGTGTTAAGTGAAATTTTACAATTAGAATGGCGTTTTCATGCACTGGGAAATTATTTCAAACCTGACTGATTCCGGAACATAATATCAATACCTAGATCTTGCCCTTTAGAATATTCACATGTCTTAATTGTTTAGAAAGCAAACCTTTATTTTTGCTTTGTAAAATTATGATCTTTGCACTTAATACTACCGGTATTTGAAACGATGTTCCTCATATATTCAGTGCCCTAGCAATAGCCAGCATGAAAGCTATTTGTACTTATCTCCCAAACACCTTAAATATTACTGGAAAATTTTAAAATTCGAAAGCGTATTATAATTTCGCCAGAAATATTAATCTTATATGAGTTATAAAAGTTATGTCTGCAAGCTCTTATCTTGCGCACAAAGCCATTTTTCCCCTTTCTTCCTATGGTATAAATTTTAAAGCTTACGGTATCATGCGAATGTGCTGTTGGTGTGCATTTTAAACGCATACCCCTGACAGCGCTGCAACCCGCATATCACAATGAATTCCCTCTGCTGTGGGCTTTGTGGTGCAAGTCCATTGTTTACAGTGGTTGAGTCTGCTCGTACATCATGTGGAGTTAGAGGGATTCTATTAGACCTGACGTTATACTTGGTAAAAGATAGTCTAACAAGAATGTATATTCATTTCTCGCTATTTTCATTTATTAATTTAAACTGGACACACACAAGAGGTTAATTTCAAACGTAAAGCATATTAGATTACACTAGGAATAAAAAAAATAATACATTAGTAATTTGAGACCCAAGGCAAAACCGTCCCTAATGTAATTTAGTGTTCACAATGCACCATGTCTTCTGATACGAGCTAGATCTTTTCTCAATGTTTGATGTAAAATACGTCTACAAATTCGGAACCGTACTTGGAACGGTGAGCATTAAAAAAACATTAAAGTTTGTAAACCCAAATCATTTCTGGACAACACATGCGATGGCAATGTTCAGAATCTCGTTTTAAAGAGGATGGATCCTTGTAGCTAGAAATTAGAGTATGACCGCGGTATGACGTCATCGGGTGACGCAATAGCGCCGCCATCTTGATGTACTACAATCGCCGTGTCACGCGGTTAACAATTAGTGTAGTTTTGAACTCTGGCGTGGTAGCACGCAGTGTGAGGAGCTCTTTCATTCCTCTCATGCAGTACAGTAAGTAGACGACAACAAGAAACATAATCTACAATATTGTGTTGCGATGAAAGGCGAAAAAGTCTTTCTTTCCCAAAACATCACAAATATATGGCTTTAAAGTAATCGAAAACGCATTGCAGAGGATAGAACGGCTTTTTATAATTCCAAAATGTCCAAAAATAACCAATGACACGGTTCAAAACGCTTACCGGAAGCGTCTCAAAGCTAAGGCACCGTGGGTCGTGAAGTGAGTTTTTTCGAGATAGGCATTTACTTATCTCGGTGCGTTTTCAACTATGGTTAATGGATCCGCAGGAGAGCACATTTACTGCCCCAATATTGTTAAATGATAGGGAAGTCATGGATGTGGATACTGATCACCCTGGTGCGTTAGACTCAGTCTTGCAGATGGGTAAATTTATTTAAAACTGAGAAATGAGGACCAAAGATAGAAAAGTGTGAAAGTGGCGAAATATGAAGAATGCGTCTCGCGCTGCAATTCTTCTGTGCTGTATATTGTGTCAGTGTGCTATCACTCATGTATTTTCTATTTTCTGAGAAATGGAATGTTTAAAACCTAAATATTGTTATGCAGTTATAGAAAATGTACTGGATGTAGTATACCTGCACTTCAAAGGCCGTAGGTGATCATTCATTCCTGGTCTCCTTTGGTAGAGGAGGGTGAAAGTGCCGTAGTGCTTGGCATTTACTCTAGAACATGTTTCTGACACTTTCACTCTTTTCCATCTTTGTCCTCAAATATCAACCATAAAAGTTTACGCCTCAATTCACTATATATTTTATTTCAGCGGTATCTATTACGCGGTAAATATTCTACGTCAATATTTTTGGCTGGTGCCCGATACAGTCCCATTCGAATGTTTCTTGATTTTTAATATCACGCTAATTTAGAGAGATTTTCGGAATAGCAGGAAGTGACCATGGTCTTAATTAAGGCACAGTCCCGCAATTTGTTTGATGTGACGATTGAAAACCATGGTGAACCATCTTTAGGGCTGTAGAAGGTCCAGTTCGAACCCATCATCTCCCAAATGCAAACTTTCAGGTACAAATACATACTAAATAAATAAGTTGACGTTTGTCTTTGACAATATCAAATCACCCGAGTTATCCGTGATATACCAGATACGAGTGATTCCTAAGGGCGCACATGATATTGTCATGCACCTACTCAATGGTTAGAAATGATAAAATTAGGTCAATTTTCTGAGTAGGTGAAATCGTTGTGTGCGTGTGGTTGCTGAAAATGAAGATCAATGTACACTTGCATGTAATAAAGCCGACGGCGACTTACGTTGGTAGTGAAATGTCTAATAGAACCTTCCTCTCCAATACCATCATGCTTCCCCCTTCTTGCATGTTTTAGTAACATGATGGACAAATAACTTACACCTCCCCCCACCACTCCCTGCACCCCCAAAGGATGACCTCCCTCTACAAGGTCGAATCAAATATCATATTACACTGGGCCAGCCCACCTCTCCTTATTTACTCCAATCATATCGAATTTCATTATGGGAGGCTATTTATGGCCCACTTTTCATTTCCCACCAGGCCGTGACATCGTTGATTGGTTTATTTGTGTCTTCTCATTTACTTCATTGAGAGAAACAGTAAGGCCTACGATCTTTGGGAGATCCAGCTAACCTTCGGACTGAGGACTCAAGAAACATACAATTCCACTCAACTTATTGCTGCTGATTTGATTCTGACATCAGATTCTGTGCATGTTTGAGCTGTGACACGTTATTATTGATAGTGCTCTGATTACTGAAAAATGGTAATTTTTTAAATTACAAGCTGCACCGACAGAGATAGGTCTTACGGCGACGATAGGATATGACAGGGCTACTAGTCGGAATGAACCGAACGTGGTTTTAAATAAGGGGCATCGAAAGCATTTGCCTGATGTGAAAATGGGAAACCACGGAAAATCATCTCAGGGCTGCCGATAGTGGGGTTTGAATCCACTACCTTCCGAATGCAAGCTGACGGCGATTCAAAAGTTCTCCTCTTTGACATCAGGCTGTATCTGCCGCCATTTATGACCAATAAAACTAAACTTATATGTCATAATGCTACTCTCTAAGGTCAACCTCGATGACTAAATTCAACGTTACAAGCCTAATATATTCTTCTTATTATTATGACTCTGTTCCCACACGTTGTGGGGTTGTCGGTGCGAAATGTTATGCACATGTGAATTTGGCCCAGTTTCACGACCGTATGCCCTTCCTAACGTCAAACCTATTTTTTTTTTTTTTTTTTTTGCTAGGGGCTTTACGTCGCACCGACACAGATAGGTCTTATGGCGACGATTCAAACCTATTTGGAGGGATGTAATCACTACTGCGTGTTTCTATGATTGTTGGTAGTAAGGCATGTTATCTGAATATGAAGAGGAGAATGTTGGTACAAGGACAAGCCACCAGTCCCCGAGCCAGAAGAATTGAAATGAAATGGAGTATGGCTTTTAGTGCCGGGAGTGTCCGACGACAAGTTATGCTCGCCAGATGCAGGTCTTTTGATTTGACACCGGTAGGTGACCTGCGCATCGTGATGAGGATGAAATCATGATGAAGACGACACATACATCCAGCCCCCGTGTCAGCGAAATTAACCAATTATGGTTAAAATTCCCGACCCCGCCGGGAATCGAATCCGGGACTCCTGTGACCAAAGGTCAGCACGCTAACCATTTAGTCATGGAGCCGGACGCCAGAAGAGTTAATCACATGCGATTAAAATCCCCGACCAGGCTGTAAATCGAACCCGGGACCTTCTGAACCGAAGGCCTCAGCACTGACCATTCTGAACAGGAGTCGGACTACAACCCTAATATATTGTTGGAGTTTATTCGTGTTAAATCTTTGTCTCCGCTGTGGTTTACTAACTTAACCACCGTTCCGTGAGATCAGAACTATGATGTGGATTTCGAGAAACAAAAACCGAGCGACCATCTTATCACAAGTAAACTGAGGCTGGTGATCTCTAGACTGAGCTAGGGGCACTGACCAGGAAATAAACATCAAGGAAATAGATATGCAGTTATTGTATAAACTGAAGATCTAAGGATCTGTCTGTCTGTCTGTTAGGTCATCAGCCCAGAGGCTGGTTGAATCCTCAAATAGCACCACCAATGGTTATGCGGTTATAAGGAAACCCCAAAAACCAATGGCAGCACCAAACTGAGGCGTACTAGACAAGATGAGGAGTGAGGTAGTTTGCCATTGCTTTCCTCACTGGGTCAGAAAGTACTATTGCTGCACGACTGACCCTATGAGCAGCATCTTTCATAACACTCAGATGCACTAGTCATGCTCTGAATGTCATTACTCAGCACTACCCATACCCCAGCAACTTCCATATTGTCACAGCCATGGATGTTGACTGGGACTTCGGTGGAAGCTACACTTTACTCTGGCCTGTGCCAAGAGATGGATGCAAAAGTCCTGTATTCATCAAGAAATGACAGCAGGCAGCTCTAAGGATCTATTATATATATAAAAAAAGCGCACACTACGTGATACTAATTAAATTAGGAATTTAAAATTCAGTTAAGCAAGTCAAAGGCAATGACTATTTTCAAATATCGAGGAAGAATAGTAACGAATTTTGGATTTAAACTTTTACACATAAAGTTTGAGTTCCGTGCGCGTAGAGGCGCGCGGCCGTGAGCTTGCATCCGGGAGATGGTAGGTTCGAATCCCACTATCGGCAGCCCTGAAAATGGTTTTCAGTGGTTTCCCATTTTCACACCAGGCAAATGCTGGGGCTGTACCTTAATTAAGGCCACGGCCGCTTCCTTCCAACTCCTAGGCCTTTCCTATCCCATCGTCGCCATAAGACCTATCTGTGTCAGTGCGACGTAAAACCCCTAGCAAAAAAACACGTTTGAGTTGTGACCAATTGTAACGAAGATAGTTCAAAATAATGTTGAAAACTAACAGTTTCAAAATATATTTAAGTTTTTGACACTGACCGACAGAGAGCATTGCATATATTGCTAGTGGTTTAATAGCAATCCAGTAATTGCTCAGCAGATGTTTCTAAAGACAACCAATTCAATATCAGTAAACTGAACGACTCTCTTGTATGTTGGTCGTCCTAGCGAAACCACTTTATACAGCCATCTCGAGACTCACACCACATACAGGCTGCGGCTGTATTTTAACTAAAGACATGGCCGCTACTTTATCCATCCCATTCCCATCTCAGCGTTTTCAAAGACCTGTGAGTGCTACTACAATGTTAGCGGAAGGAAAGAACTCAAGACGCTCATATGTCATAAGGTTCGATAAGAAATAGTTCAGATAGCTAAAATGGTCATTATCAGCAGACAGTCCGATTCGTTGGCTGAATGTTTAGCGTACTGGCCGTCGGTTCAGAGGGTCCTGAGTTCGATTCCCTGCCGATTCGGGGACTTTGACCTTCATTGGTTAATTCCAATGGCTCGGGGACTGGGTGTTTGTGCTGTCCCCAACATCCCTCCACTTCACACACCACACATAACACTATCCTCCACCACAATAACACGCAGTTAACTACACAGCAGATGCCGCCCACCCTCATCGGAGGGTCTGCCTTACAAGGGCTGCACTCGGCTAGAAATAGCTACACGAAATTAATTAATAAATTAATCAGTAGACAGAACTGACCATTTAACTGGCTTGTAAATACAAACAATTGAACTAGTAACACTTATGCTCCAGTCAAGTAATATAAATTCACTGACGTTAATGTGATATTATGAAATAACGTTTACTCATAGATCCTGAAAGTGCACGAAGTTTCGAGTTAATAGAAGCTGAAATAATTTCAAGTGACTTGTACATGGCTCCTCGTGTTACTCGTATCACTGTCGAATTGAGTATACTGTTGGATGCTTTATTAAAGACACTCGAGTTTAGGCTTTAATTACTAACGAACAAATAGACCTATTGCAAAATAAGTTATACCAATATTTTCCTTGTTTAATTCTTCATTAGAGAGAATAAGAAAAATTGATTTCTAAATTCATTAATTATTTTTTATTTGTGGTTGTAGTAAATATTGTCCGAGTTTTTGGCGTCTTCTCTAGGAAATGCTCACTTAAATATATATACATGGAAAACTACTTATCTGAGGACTATTAAACTTTTATAGCCACATGTATTCATAAATTAATACTCAGGTTACACATTTTATCAACCACCCCAAAGAAAGTTCTTATCATTCTCCTACAGCAACGTTTTCTCAGCCCACGATAAACGTACAACAGGAAACTTGAGCTTGTTTTGAAGCAATGAGTTGTGGTTATCAGAAACTACAACCACTGCAACCATACAGTGTGATACTGAATTTATGAAGAGTTATATTGATGGGAAGTTGTGTGCGCGCTGGGCCGTCCGATTAACAGTTGGCGGGGTAGTGAAATCGGGTACAGCGTTGCCACGTTCAGTAATAAACGCAGCGCAGGAAGAACACAGCTCTGTGTTTACTTTCAACCTTTGATTTTATTTCCTCGTAAAAATGCCACCTCCAATCACCTTTGTTCATAAGGACTTTGGGCGTTCAATTGAAGGTTTACAAATGGTTAGCTTCCTAATTTAGAAATGTCACATTGTACAATTTTTACAAGGGTTATTTACATATCTTTACAATATGTAATTCTGTCAATATTCTTCGTCTGAAAAATCACTGTGTTGTCATTCATGTTGATTATAACTGGCTCGAAATGAGGGACATTTTCAGACAGTCCATCTTTCTCCCAGTGGTGGTTTTCAGTTTTCTTAGCGTGTGCTTTTACGTTCCTTCCAGAGTTTCAAAAGCGTAGTAACTGACATATCAGCAAAATCTCTCATATATTCCAACAGTTTCAGGTAGAGGCTTTTAATTGTAGGGAATGCCTTATTTATGTCAAAATCGCGTATTGGGCCAAAGTAAAATCATCAAGTTGGATTTTCGAACGCCCCGACCTCAAACACTGCTTCTTTCTTGACCTGGATGTTATATTTCTAATCATTCTCCTTTGAAGCTACTCCTATTCTCTTCCCTCAAGACACCGATAATCAGACAATCTGCCACTCTGGGTACACAGGGAGCTTGGGTACCTTACATTTCCCCGTCACTTTGAAGGAGACAAATAGCACTCAAAACCACTGCAAGTTCGCCCTCTGACAACTGTGGTCTCGAATTCATGTGGCTAACATGGAGACTGCCCGGGGCGAGCCTACGTGGCGTGGCAACCCTGCACCCGGTTTCACCACCCCCGCACGCTGTATCGCACGGTCCAGCACACATAAGACTTCCCATCAATATAACTCTTCATAAATTCAGCATCACATTGTGCGGTTACAGAGGTTATAGTTTCTGAAAACCACGACTCAGTCCTTCAAAACAAACCCAAGTTTCCTGTTGTACGTTTATCCTGAGCTGAAAAAACGTTGATTTAGAAAAATGATAAGAACTTCTTTTGAGTTGGTTTAAAAAAATTGTAACTTCAGTATTAGACTACAAATATAGGTGTCTATAACATATAAAAAACGCATTACCATCAGACAAGTAGTTTTCCATTTATATATTTTTAAGTTAGCGGTTCCTAGAGAAGAAGCCAAAAATCCGGACATTATTTACTACAACCACAAATAAAAAAGAATTAATGAACTTCAAAAACAAATTCTTTTAGACGCTCTAATGCATAATTAAACAAGAAAAATATTGATATAACTCGTTTTGGAAAAGGCCTATCGGTTCATTTGTTATTAACGCCTATACTCGAGTGTCCATAATAAAAAAACATCCGACAGTAGTTCTTAGTGTCACGACAGTTTCATGACTAACATTTGGGATATGCAAATAAGTTTAGTTTTCAACACTGACAATGTGAATAAAATATTAGTTTAGTTTTCTGAATGTAAATATCATAGGCGTCGTATTTTGTATCGATACAATAGTATATGCCAGTATATTTTCAATAAAATTAGGGACAATTCAGGATCAATAATGGTATTCCTGAGGGACCTATTAACATCATTTAAAATTATATGTTGGTTTTATTAAATTGTATGGGCAACAACACTGTATATCTGCTGCGAATGTAAGATATGTGATTCAGAATGAAGGGCCTGAAGTTACTAAATTCACATATTTCTAGCATTTATGTGAAAGTGAAGTGGGGGAAACGCAAAGCACCATTTCAAAAATGAGTATTAGGGGGATTCTAAATAATTTCCCTTAAGGCTATTAATGGGTTCATTTGTCTTTCGTTACTGCCACACTTCCTTGAAATTTAAAAAAATTGTAAATTTACTGTATGTGTGATAAATGTTCAGAAAATTCAAGAAATCCTCAGCCGCGGTGGATTGTTATGATAACCATTAGAATAAAATATATTATATACAATAAGAATTGCGTATTTCTTACACATATAAATAATGTGCATGGCTGTTAATATTGGTGATAATTCAGTATTCTGTTAGAGTTCAATGTGACCATAGCGGTTACGGGTCTACGTCGTAAATTTTTAAGGAGCTTTTTCCGATATTGTAAGGTACTGTGAGGTATATTTCAGTGAGTGTACTAAGAGATCGACCTAACAAAGTGGCTTTCTCTATTATTTATTTATTTATTTATTTATTTATTTATTTATTTATTTATTTATTTATTTATTTATTTATTTATTTATTTATTTATTTATTTATTCACAAAACACGCGATACAGCTACAGTGAGCGCATTTGACTTGCAGTGTCAACAGGTTAATTAAAAAAAGGTATTCATAATAAAATAACAGACATAACAAATTAGTAACAAGATCAGGTACACAGCCTGCTAATAACAAATGTCCAAATAAAAAAAAACATGAGAATGTCCATGTTCATGGCCAACTCGTCATGAGTCGAGATGGCGGTATAACCACTACACATCCACTTATTCGTAACATATTATTTACACCCCTCTAGAATATACTTTTACTTGATGCTATATCAAGCTCTTGTCTCTTATTAATATTGTAAGAGAGAGTTGGGAGGCGGATTAGGAAAGGTCGTTGAAATATGCAGTACTGAGTGTGGGGAATGTGCAGAAGGTCACTGAATCCAGTGGAGCGGGAAGAAACGCGGAGAGAGAAGAGTGAGACAAGATATTCCAAGCATTAATACCCATTTACGGTTCCGTGGAGTAAACTGATGTCACCTGTCTGTCGCCTGATGTGCAACAGTGACACATGTATTTCCCTCAATACCTGCTGCGTAGACAGATTTCTGAGCGTGGGTTTTCTCTTCCTTACAATTGCAGCAAAGAAGGACACTGCTCTGTCTAACTGGTTAATAATGTAAGGTGGGGGGGGGGGGGGGTGGGCTGTTGTCCAAATCAGAGGGGAGTAGTTCAAAATATGTTGCATAATCGTGAGGAAGAAGTGGCAAAGAGCAGTGGGATCAGAAATTTCTGTGAAGCGGTAGGGAATGCCTAGTAATTTCATAGCCTTGTGTGTATGTTGGGTATTCAGCCCGAAGGCTGGTTGGATCCTCAACAGGTTCACCATTAGCTGTCATAGATGGCCTAGGTGTCACTGAAGAGGAGTATTAGGGAAATGAGGAGCGAGGTAGTTTCCCGTTGCTTTCCTCACCGAGCCAGAAGTTGCTATTGCACATCAGTCTGCCAAGCCCAGTGAAATGCGTGCACCAACCGACCCTATGAGCGACATTTTCACACCATTCATAGCAGGGACTGGCTGCATAAGGAATGGCATTACTAGCATCACTCATACCTCAGCCACTTTCATATTGTCAAAGCCAAGGAAGAGACTGAGACAGGTCAATGAAAGTAACAAAATTACTCTAGCCTATACCAGAAGACATAGCGCACTGTAAACACTACCTCTTGCCAGCAATGTATATATTTGTATGCGGTTCTTGAATTGTAATTTCGTATCGCATATTACTCCTAAGACACGCTGTTACATAACTACAGCGATGGGTTTGTCGAGTAGGTAATATGATGTCGGTACTGGAGGTTTACGCAGGGTGTGGTCATGTGGCTGCACTTTTCTGAATTGGGGATAAGTTTCTAAGTACGGCACCAGTTCCAGAGGACGTTAAGTGAAGACTGTATAAGATCAGTATCTGATGGATTCCTGATCTCCCTAAATATCTTGCAGTTGTCAACAAAGAGTAGGGTATTCGATGTTTAGTTGAGTTTGGATGACAAATCATCTATAAACAAGAAAAAAAGCAACGGGCCGAGAGCACTCCCTTGTGGGACACCGGAGGTGACTGTTTACTTGCTTGGTGTAATTGAGGGTAAACAACGATAGTCGCAACATTCTTGTTTTCATACCTATTGTTCTGAATTACAAACACTTTCCTGAGAAATTTGATGGGGTCTGTGAGTTTCGGAATATGTAGATCTACACAATTAGATGCCTCGAAAATGCTCACAGTTCGCTTGGTTTAGCTTCAGCTTCTTCGTGCATCCCGGAGAGTAGCGAGCTTTTTAAAGTTCATTACAGGAAAAGAGCTGATATCTACTCCTCGTTACGTTATAAGCCGTGTCATTGTTTTATTTCCAGAATAATTATACCGTCGCCTGCGTCACAAATTAAATCGACGTAATGAAAGCTGATCTGCATCTAAAATTTCAATGTAGTGAAGACGATTGCTATTTCCCTCTTAACAGAGTTCGTGATTACTTAGCACAAGAATGGCGATTCAGTAGTTTATAATGATTAGAAAGATGTATTATTCACCCAGTTTTCTCACTAAGAAATTGAAAATGTTGACTCTTGTGATCGATGAGCGGCGATGTTCGTATGTGAATGCACATCCATATGAATGCATGGGTTTTTCCTTCTACCTTTTCAACGCTAGAGTGTTTTCTACTGAAGTTCTATCGTAAATTAACTTCTAAAATATGAGGCTTGACTTTACCAGTATAAAATTTATTAAGCTTATAATAACTAGGAAGCAATTTTCTGGAACGACTTGAATGTTAAATTTGCTTTTATGAGAAATTCTACGCAGTATAAATGAACTTAATAATAATAATAATAATAATAATAATAATAATAATAATAATAATAATAATAATAATAATAATAATAATAATAATAATAATAATAATAATAATAAGTGGTAATCCTTCACCACCGCGTTTGGTGAATCCAGGCTATTAGATCGTGATAATAGCCATGAAACATCTAGTTTTATGTGGAATGCGAACAGCGAGAACCTGAGTTTTCACTTTAAATATTCCATATGCATTGGCTAGGATCGAACTGATCGAATTTATGGTCACCTTGATGAAGAAATATTGACTGTGTCACATGGTTATAACGTCCTCAAAAATGATACCTGCACTCCATTTAATTTGCTACTACTGTTAAATCCGTCAACGGCAGTATAAGTTCCACCTAATAGCCTGTGCGTTTGTGTGCAAATTTTTAAATATAACCCTGAATATCAGGTGGTAAGGTTATACCTTTATTCAAACAAATGTTCCATGTTTGTGAAATCTTTTTTTCTTTTTTGCTATTTGCTTTACGTCACACCGACACAGATAGGTCTTTTGGTGACGATGGTACAGGAAAGTCCTAGGAATGGTAAGGAAGCGGCCGTGGCCTTAGTTAAGGTACAGCCCCAGCATTTGCCTGGTGTGAAAGTGGGAAGCCACGGAAAACCATCTTCAGGGCTGCCGACAGTGGAGATCGAACCCACTATCTCCCGGATGCGAGCACAAAGCTGCGCGCCCCTAACCGCACGGCCAACTCGCCCGGTATTTATGAAATCTAAGAGGTACAATTAAAAAAATTAATTTCATTATGAGAACGCAGGCTGAAAGTTCAAATGTAGTTATAACTCATAACTCTCGTTTAAACATCTCTCCAAATATTTCACAAAAGATGAAGCTTTGGATACTATGTTGAACATTTCAAAGGCATAGTGCAGTAATACATTTCTGTAATAAGGTATCATTTTGAAATGAACCAAATGAAGATTCTCTTCAGTCGAGCTAAATAATGCTGTAAATCGCCGAGTTAGAAGCTGGGCTTGGTTATTTGGTATTTTGGTTTGTTTAGTTTTATTTCAATTTATTTTACTTTAGTTTTGTTTTATTTTGTTCTGTTTTGTCTTTTGTTACGTATTGTTTTGTTATGTAATAGTTTTTTTCCTTATTGTCTTAGTTTCATTTCCTTTTCTTTAGTTTTACATATTAATTTTCCTTTTGTTCCATTCTCTTTTATTTTGTTTTCTTCAATTTTGTTTCGTAATTTTTTGCTTTATCTTTGCATTAGCTAGTTTTATAAAAGTTATACCTGTGCTTTATGTTCTTGCAGTTGCTAAAGAATTCTCTAAAACTTGCATTATAATTCAAAAGTCTTGAAATCAGAAATATGTAATTATAATTTAATTAGATAAATAATTGGAATAAGTTAAAACCAAGATTTTAATCGTACATATTTTTCATATGGGAGTGACTTCAGTTTCATTTTAACATCCCACTTGAGAACACATCATATTGATGTATAAAGCAAGACGAGAAATGTTATTCTTCCGTCGCAGCATGTCGCACTGAAGATAAATTGGAATTGCACTGGTTTAGAAGAGAGAGATATCATCGTGTCCCGTAATACAGATCGATCTTGAACCATTTTGCCAGCAAATTGTCCGGAGCAGAGGCGCCGGAATGGCTTGCGGCGATCAGACGTGTAGTGCGGTGTAGTATTACTCTTCCCTCGCCACGAGATGAGTGTTCACCACACCTACGTATACGGAGAAGTTGAGGTTCTACACGATGGGTATATCAGTGAGGACAATCCACTTTACAGTAAGATCAGAAAAAGTAGCACAGAAGAAGAAAATAAAGAACTTTTACTTGAAACTACTATGCCTTGATTACAGCAACACGACCTTGGAGCCAAGGTAGACAGGTTTGAGCTTAAAACACGGCAATTTTCGGAGGCAATTTCGAGATTATATTTTGTCATCTTTATTCTATTCGTAACGGAGTTATAGTACTCTGATGGATGCGAGACCCGTCTCTGAAAAAAATATGGTGTTTCTTTTACGTAAATAGAGTAATAATAATAATAATAATAATAATAATAATAATAATAATAATAATAATAATAATAATAATAAAACTGGGAAAGTATTTCATTTTTATTATTTGTTTTACGACGAAGACATCTCTTATGATGACGATGGGATAACACAGGTCTAGTACTGGGAAGGAAGCGTCCGTGGCCTTAATTAAGGTACAGCTCCAGTATTTGCCTGGTGTAAAAATGAGAAATCACGGAAAACCATCTTCATTGCTATAAAAAGTGGGGGATTGAACCCTCTATCTCCAGAATGCAGCTGACAGCTACGTGACGCAAACCACGTAGCCACTCGCTCGGTGAAGGTATTTCACTTGAGATAAAAGACACGGTTTCAATTATAGTTTCATACAATTATATTTAGTGCAGAAAACATTCTAATGTTGCATCGTGGTTTCCCATTTTCACACCAGGCAAATGCTGGGGCTGTACCTTAATTAAGGCCACGGCCGCTTCCTTCCAACTCCTAGGCCTTTCCTATCCCATTGTCGCCATAAGACCTATCTGTGTCGGTGCGACGTAAAGCAACTAGCAAAAAAAATGTTGCATCGTTGCCGGGAAAAATATCCTATGTGATTTATAACAACATTTTAGGAGAGGCAAAAAAAATCATATAATAATACTCAGCTTCTTAATAACTGAAGTAATTGAAGTAACCTAATTCCCGTATATACCTGTCATTTTATAACCCTGCACTCTTTAACTGCTGTAATATTAGTTATTTGAACATATATCTAATTTTATCTCATTACTTTGACACATAGGTGGTTGTGGTTTCCACGAAATTACACATACGAGGTCCTACTTTAAGAACGAAGCCTTAATTGCATTGAAGTTTTACCCAAACACACTTTTATTAACATTTTATTAAGCTGAATTTTATTGCATCAGTGCTTAATAATTGTATTTTATTACATTTTTATTGTGTGATTAATTTCATCACTGAGTACTTCTGGGAACGTTTCACCTCTCCGGCTTTACAGATAGATTATCGTGGTCGTCTTCAGTTACCTGCTTCATTTATTACAAATGAGTAATCGTGGACGTTGTAATCGGCAATTGTGCAGTGTACAAACTGCGTGGACCACTAAACTTATTCTCCTCCTGTGTGGAAGATCTTCCCACTCAGCTGTGTGTTGTAATACTGCAGTTGGCGGATATATATCACTTCAGGGTCACCAGGCTTTAACATTGGGAGATTTGGTTTATGCTCAAAATCCTTAAAGAAACTGAAGTCGATAGTTCTCACTTTGAATGGAATCTTTGGTCTGGCTTGTCTCATTCTGGCTATGTAATCCATAGGTGAATTAATGGGTGACGTAGCGCTCAATAGTGGAATGAACACTATCACACTCCATCATAGATATAATTGTTCACCAGTAATGTTATTAGATCTAGAGGTATTAATTAGGGCGCCGGATAAAACCTTGTTCATATTCTGATAATTACAACCATCAGAAACTGAAGTAACCTAATTGGTTGGAGCTGGCAAATGGTCGATGTAGGATATGAATTCACTTGCACGTATTCCAGCATTTCCCTCGTGCCATACATAAAGTGTAACATCACCGTTGCATAGATGTGAAATTGTGTACTTGAGGTTTCTGTTTGTAGCATACTTTGCGTGCTAGCAACTTAGTGCACAAAAGAACACTTTGAAGGCCAGTTGTTACCATGACATGATCGTCAGTAACGGCTTCCTTATCTTTATTCTAGATATCGTAGAAATGAAAATTATTTTGTTAGTAAATTTTAAAAGACACATGGTTATTTGTTTACCAAGAATGAAGCATTCGTAATGAATACAGTTTCTCTAATATCCATAGTTTTCAACGTTTATTCTATTGTAGGGGTGTTATAATTTCCACAGCGATTTGGCTCTGTTATGTGTTTCAAATATATGCCCGACTAAAGAAGTACTGTCGTATTAAATCCATATTAGTAGTTATTTAAATGTGTATACAGTTGCGGGAGCCCTTATGTTTTTGGTATTTACAGATGTACAAAGTATCATGATTCCACGACTGTTTATCAATGTATTTACCTTTGTATGATGGATCATCTTTTGAAGCTACCTTTAACGCCATTTTCTAGATTTTTTCCACTGCTAAACAATTTTGAGCACGACTCTTCACAATAAAGTTCCTGCAGCAACAACAGTAGGAGTGACGGGAAAAGACCACACGCCTGCTGGCGCCATACAGTGCAAACAAACCTCATAAAGTCGTCATTGTTGATCAGAAAGCGAAACACAATCATGTTTGACTCAACACATAGGATATATTTCCCGATAGTGTGAGCAGTGCTTGTTATAGTGTAATAATCCTTTGTGTCCTTCAAGCACGCTGAAGTTTTTACCATCAATACAAATACTAAGCCAAATAGGATGTATAATATTTTGTGGGATTTAACACAGAAGATTTTGCCATTTCGTGGTAGCAGACTTTCTGAATCTCTTAGCACTAAAATACCATTTTCACTCATTCTGACACGTAGGAGGCTTTTCCCCCGGCAATGACAATAAATTAACAGATTTAGACAAAAAAATACATAGTCTTACGACCAAGGTACATACGTAAACTCGTGTCACCATCCCGAGGTGGTGCAGCTCTTTTCAGACGCACCCGCAATGGAGGTGAGCTGCATGTACCATTTCAACCATATACCAGCCTCCTACCATTCTTAAATCTCTGGCAGTACCGGGAATCGAGCTCGGGCCTCCTAGATTGCAGTTAATGGTGCTAATCGTTACGCTACGGGTGCGGACATGACCAATGTGACCCTAACACATTAATAAAGAATCTATATTTCTTCCTCTTTTGCAAATGTTGAGTCATTGCTCTTCCGAATGTAAAGGACTGGGTTGTGTAAAAAACAAAAAACACAATAATTCATTCGTACGACTATTGTCCATATGTGTGTTGGTCGTACGAATTCCCTCAATATAACGCGACTTTAGTCATAATTATTAAAATAATATTATAATAAACTATGTTAATACATTTATGGAGCCTCCGTGGCTCAGGTGGCAGCTCGCCGGCCTCTCAACATTGTGGACCGTACTTCAAATCCCGGTCACTCCATGTGAGATTTGTGTTGCACAAAGCGGAGGCGGGACAGGTTTCTCTCCGGGTACTCCGGTTTTCTCTGTCATCTTCCATTCCCGCAACACACTCCAATATAATTTCATTTTATCACTAGTCATTAATCATTGCCCCAGGGGAGTGTGTCAGGCCTCGGCAGCCGGCACAATTCCTATCCTCGCCGCTAGATGGGGCTTCATTCGTTTCATCCCTGACCCGTTCGAATGACTGGAAATAGGCGGAGGATTTTCAATAAATTACTGTAATCTGAAGAGAAAATATACCCAAGTGGTAACGCTAATACATTTTGCGTATGATAATGTGTCTTGAAGAACTTGGTAAGTTCCCCAAAATGTATACATCAGAAGCTTATCGGTTTCTTTTTTCGTCAGAGTGAATGTACGGGTCACGCTCTTAACATCCATAAACCTTTTACAGTATTTATAGAACTGTGACACACCCCTAGAAAAGAACACACGAATCTCTCTGTTCTGGCAAGCAGTTTAGACGCCTCCTCGCTTTAAAGCACATGACAAGACTAGATATAAGTTACTTGAGCTGTGTTCTGGAGCCCTGTTCTAATTCAAATAATTTTATTCATGAAGAGCTGAGAGAAGCTAGAGACAGGACCACAACATGAACGCGTGAAGCAAACGTGTTGATTTGTAGATTGCACGATCGTACGGCTTCCTTGCATTTCAGCTGCTTCCTATCATCACAGCCAAGACATACTGCTTTGAAAGGTTTCAGCGTAGAACATACAACCGATTCTTTAGCGCTAAATGAAGATTGGGATACTTGTGTAACTTAGGGTGACCGGATTATAAGCAATAAAATATGTGACGCTTCGACTGCTGTTAATTATTATGCCCTATTTAAGATTAAAATTTCTTAACACGGGTGACAGACCTCACAAAAGAGTACCATTTATTTATATAAAACCAGTACTGATTATTATTTATTTATTTATTTATTTATTTACTTATTTATTTATTTATTTATTTATTCCCTAGGCCCATTTAGGACCACGTTAAGTCTTGTTACATTTGGCAGTAAACTTTGCTTTCTTTTGAGCCCGGAATTCCGTAATTATTTCTAAGTGTGCTTGCTTGTGTTCCTCTGTCCAAGGACACCGTGTCTTCATTTCGGTTGTTCATCTCGGTTTAGCCCGTTCGTCACTATCTTTACTTCATGGAAAAGACCTATTTCAAAGCCGTCTTCCGGTTTGACCTGTAGCATTGAAGGTCTTCTTTCGTGTTTCTAAACCAGGGCATCGTTGTTTCAGGTTTTGAATCAAATAGGTGAAAGATCTGTTACCGTACATTCGTTTGAGGTGAGCGTATACTCGTGCCCGTCTTTTCCGGAACGTGTCTGTAATTTTATCTATTTTTTATAGACTGCCTTATTGGATCCTTTCTTTCTTGGTGTATGCCATTCATAGTTGGATCTCATGACTCTCCTAGTTATTCTGCGCTTCCTTTCCTCCAGGTCTTCGAGGATTCTTTTATTAGCATTTTGGGCTAGGGTTTCGGATGCATACATAACTAGTGGCTTCAGAACCATTTCATAGTGATGCATCTTAGCATTTTGGGGAAGGCATTTTTATTTTATTTTTCTTATTCTTCTTCTTGTTATTATTATTATTATTATTATTATTATTATTATTATTATTATTATTATTATTATTATTAAAAATGAAACGCCCCAATTCCAGTACATAACAAAAACATCAAGTGTTGCAAAAGAAAAGTTCACTATGCAGGGTTATAAGTTGCAATGTTTACATTTTATCTTACGTCTGTCTCACTGATTTGTTACATTTAGTGTAACTGTAATTACTTGACACAATGAGAAATATACACTGAGAGGCCAACAGTCACAGGAAGGGGTGTCCCATTAGAAAATGTGCCGTGTATGACCCCTGAGCGTCGCAGCTAACTGCGGCGTAGCTGAGCAGTCTGTCACAGACACCAGTGTCGTGAAGCTGGCAACACGTCGCGAGTTAACGGACTTTGAACGTGGGATGATGATCGACGCACGGCGCATGAGTCATAGCATTGCGGAGATTACACGCGAATTCGGGTTTCCGAGGTCAACAGTGTCGAGGATGGATCTACAATATCGGAGAGAGAATGTTACCACCCGCGTAAACCGCCGCACGGGAAGACCACAGGTGTTTAACGAACAGACATCACGTCGCCTCCGCAGGACCATACTGGGAGCTTGACGGGCAACTGTGAGTCAGATTACCGCCCAGTTGAATGTTGGGAGTCAGGAACCCATTTCTACCAGGACTGTAAGGAGGCAACTGCACCACATAGGCTTCACCAGCCGAAGACCAACTCGTGTCCCTTTGCTGACACAGAGCTCAATGACGTGGATGAGCCCGCGAACATCGGCAATGGGTTATGGAACAGTGGCGGTGTGTGGTATGGTCCGATGAATCCCGGATCCAGTTGGATCGAGTTGATGGGCGTGTGACAGTGTGGCGTATGCTCCATGAAGCTATGGATCCTGCGTGTCAACAAGGTTGTGTCCAGGCAGGAGCTGGCTCAGTTATGGTGTAGGCGGCATTCTCATGATCGCAATTAGACTCCATTGTCCGGCTGCAGGGAGCACTGACAGGTATACGTTATGTGGACATTCTTTCAGACCATCTGCATCCCTTTCTGGCCCTAGAATACCCTGATGGGGACGCCATGTTTCAACAGGACAAAGCGCCATGTCACCCCTCTGTGGTGGCACACAGGTGGTTGAAGGGACACTCTAGTGAAGTTACGACCATGGGTTGGCCGTCCAGATCCCCCGATCTTAATCCAATCGAGCATTTATGGGATGCTGTGGATGGTGGCGTAAGCTCTATGAACCCTGCACCAACTATGTAAGACCAATTGTGTGTAGCACTGCAAGATGCGTGGGTCCAGATCCCTCTAGAAGGATTGTAACCCCTTGTAGAGTCTATACCTCGCCATATTGTTGTCGTTTTGAGAGATAGTGGAGGAGTAACTCGTTATTGACATCACATTCAGTGTCTTCCCATGATGTTTGGCCACTCAGTGTACATCAGAACTTTGTGACAAAGTTTAAACACGATATTTTAAAATAAACGGGACGGTTCATGAAATACGGGACTATATGCGTCCCATATTCTTTTCTGGGACAACGGGATACTTTAGTAGAGAAATGAGAGTCAATCCTTAGAAATAAGGGACGTCCGTTCACGCTAGAGTAACTAATCTCTTAACGGGTAAACCGGCATTTCTTTCGCCTGGATGGTAGCTCTAGCCTAACTCATGAGACACCGGAAATTGATCTGTGTAAATGTAAGGAAGAGAATTATTATATCCTTTAGGTCACTTCGGATATAATTATTGGTTATGTATGATGACAATGACCCTAATGATATGGATAAACCCTCGTGATAACAGCGCCAACAATTTTCAAACCATGTTACAGATCAACCAAAAATTGATGTTGATCTTCATAGACTCGCTAGCCCTCCATTAGGCCGTGTGTAGTCCTAACCATTTCATCTCAATGAGAATATTACACCCAATGTTTAATGCATTCTGTTCGTTATTGTCATACACTGGCCTCCCGTTACCATGTTTAACCACTACACCACTTCCCATCAAATCTAACCGAATATCTCAAACGTGTCCTATAAATCTATCTATGATCCATGCCAAATTCGTAAATTCGTTCTTCTTTCATGAATAAAATACAACAACCCTTTATTTTTAACCAGGTATACCACTCTCACTTTCAATACTCTTCTGTAACACCTCATTTCAGAGTCTTTCATTCACTTCCTTTCTGCACAAGTCATTACTCGTGCTCCTTTTGCATACAAAACTACGTTCCACTCAAACGATTCCAGAGAACGCATGAATTTCTAAGATGAGCAATTTTCTCTTCTATAGAAAACTCCTTAATGATCCTTCATGGCACGCACATGCTAACAGCTTACATTTGTGAATGTTGGTGAATACATGTCTACATATTTCGTAAAATGGATTTTTTGTCTTCAACAATGCAATTACATTGTCAAACTTTATCCTTATACAGAATTGTGTAGCCTATTCCCGTTCATCAGTAGACGTTACTAAATATCACAGATCTAATAATTCCGTAGTGAAGCCCACCATTGGGTAACCAATGTCAAAAATATTCTCTAAACTTTTCTAGCTCATGTGTAACATGCTCTGGTACGCGAAATTCCTTCCAGAAGTTCACAAAATTATCTCTTAATCTATGTTGTAGATAAGATATATGTGCCTATGGACTAGAATGGGGTTCGTTTTTCTGTTGCTATCAACGTCTGGTAAAAAAATTAATCCTGATGGATCTTAGGTAGTCCAGTGGCCTGTCACTTTATGGAAATACAGTTTAGGTGCAGCCTTTGTTAAGATCAGATCCATCTCTGGCGAGATTCAGTGTATACAGCGCATTACATTTTCTGACATGGCCTAGAACTAGTTTGTAAACATCGATCTGTCTGTATCATCTTTGAGCTCACCTGGTAGCTATACTCATTAAGGCGTAAATTTCCTGTGGTCTAATATCGTGATTAGCCGGCTTGAGCCCTGTTGATGAAACAAACATTCACCATCAGAACGTTGGCCAGCAGGGTAGTAGGGGTGGTGCGGTACCGTGATTGCCTGCCTGAATTCAATTCCATGGAGTCGTATGGAGTGGAAGAGTGACGCTTTTGATGGTGATTCATCCAACGGATGGGGACGTTAAGACTTGACCAGCCCCCTTAGTATTGTTCAACAGGAGTAGTCTATGTATCAACCCAGTGTTTCACCCTCTCTCTATATTAATATCATTATCATCTCACACCAGATGCTCAGATCGTCCTTGGGCGACAAATAAAATGACCTGCACCAAGCGAACCGAACATGCCTTCGGCGCCAAAAGTTATAAAATAAATAAATAAATAAATAAATAAATAAATAAATAAATAAATAAATAAATAAATAAATAAATAAATAAATAAATAAATAAATAAATAAATAAATTAATTAATTAATTAATTAATTAATTAATTAATTAATTACGTAGTGAATTAATTAATACATGCTTGACTTAAAAAATGAGACTGAGGTGTGAGTGACGCTGGTAACGCTAGGAAGGCTTATACAAACGGTCTATGTGATGAATGATGTGAAGGTGCAGCTCTCACAGGGTCAGATGATGTACACGCATTAGCTGGCCTGGTAGACTAATATGTAACATCACCATCTGGGTTAGAGAGGAAAGCAATGGGAAACACTCTTCATTCCCATAGTACACCCTTTAATTGATACCTGAGCTTTCACTGACTTTTGGGATTGAACCAGACTTCGGACTCAGAATTAAGCATATGACAATTTATATTCCCATTTAACAGTACTACATTATCCTTCCATTTACGGAAATCTACCTTCTTCAATGTTAAAAAATTTGATTTTGACTTTACTTGGGCATGAATTAAATTATTGTCGTCTTGCCTCAAAGAGGCCTGGTGCAGGTCTTTGGAGATGACGCTGTATAGCAACTTGCGCATCTATGTGTATGGGGTCCTAGCTATGATGATTTCTGATGAAACAGCACACACACACAGTCCCCGAACCATCAGAATTAACCAATGAAGGTTAAAATCCCCGACCCGGTCGCGAATCGTACCCGGAACTCCCTGAACCAAAGGCCAGCACGCCAACCATTTAGCCGTGGAGCCGGATACTTTGACATTAAAATTAAACTTTTAAATATATTATTTTTTATTTTGGCATTTTAAAATGTTGGACTCCCTATAATGTTTAAGCAGGGAAAAAAGTAATTTAAAAGTTCCATGCCCGTAGTTTACAGAGCAAAGATACTTTTCCTGTTGTATATATGGTACATCATGGAAAAACTTTTAATAATAATTTTATTGGCTTTACGTCCCCCTAACTGATTTTATAGTTTTCGGAGACGCCGAGTTGCCGGAATTTAATCCCTCAGGAGTTATTTTACGTGCCAGTAAATCTACCGATACGAAGCTGACGTATTTGAGCACCTTCAAATACACTGACTGACAGTGACAATGCAACACCAAGGAGGAGTGGTTCGAAAGGGATGAAAGTTGGGGACAAAACAGAGACGGCACGGACGAATAATTGATGTTTATTTCAAACCGATATGCAGGTTACACAATGCGCACGGCATCGACTCAGTAGGATGTAGGACCACCGCGAGCGGCGATGCACGCAGAAACACGTCGAGGTACAGAGTCAATAAGAGTGCGGATGGTGTCCTGAGGGATGGTTCTCCATTCTCTGTCAACCATTTGCCACAGTTGGTCGTCCGTACGAGGCTGGGGCAGAGTTTGCAAACGGCGTCCAATAAGATCCCACACGTGTTCGATTGGTGAGAGATCCGGAGAGTACGCTGGCCACGGAAGCATCTGTACACCTCGTAGAGCCTGTTGGGAGATGCGAGCAGTGTGTGGGCGGGCATTATCCTGCTGAAACAGAGCATTGGGCAGCCCCTGAAGGTACGGGAGTGCCACCGGCCGCAGCACATGCTGCACGTAGCGGTGGGCATTTAACGTGCCTTGAATACGCACTAGAGGTGACGTGGAATCATACGCAATAGCGCCCCAAACCATGATGCCGCGTTGTCTAGCGGTAGGGCGCTCCAAAGTTACTGCCGGATTTGACCTTTCTCCATGCCGACGCCACACTCGTCTGCGGTGACTATCACTGACAGAACAGAAGCGTGACTCATCGGAGAACACGACGTTCCGCCATTCCCTCATCCAAGTCGCTCTAGCCCGGCACCATGCCAGGCGTGCACGTCTATGCTGTGGAGTCAATGGTAGTCTTCTGAGCGGACGCCGGGAGTGCAGGCCTCCTTCAACCAATCGACGGGAAATTGTTCTGGTCGATATTGGAACAGCCAGGGTGTCTTGCACATGCTGAAGAATGGCGGTTGACGTGGCGTGCGGGGCTGCCACCGCTTGGCGGCGGATGCGCCGATCCTCGCCTGCTGACGTCACTCGGGCTGCGCCTGGACCCCTCGCACGTGCCACATGTCCCTGCGCCAACCATCTTCGCCACAGGCGCTGCACCGTGGACACATCCCTATGGGTATCGGCTGCGATTTGACGAAGCGACCAACCTGCCCTTCTCAGCCCGATCACCATACCCCTCGTAAAGTCGTCTGTCTGCTGGAAATGCCTCCGTTGACGGCGGCCTGGCATTCTTAGCTATACACGTGTCCTGTGGCACACGACAACACGTTCTACAATGACTGTCGGCTGAGAAATCACGGTACGAAGTGGGCCATTCGCCAACGCCGTGTCCCATTTATCGTTCGCTACGTGCGCAGCACAGCGGCGCATTTCACATCATGAGCATACCTCAGTGACGTCAGTCTACCCTGCAATTGGCATAAAGTTCTGACCACTCCTTCTTGGTATTGCATTTGCTCTGTCAGTCAGTGTACCACCGGAATGAGCCAGTATCGAACCTGCCAAGTTGGGGTCACAAGGCCAGCGCCTCAACCATTTGAGCCATTCAGCCTTGCGGATAAACATTTACAGTATAATCGACATATTAGACTATCATTTACGATATATACATTAAACAATAATTCTTTCTCTTTCCTTTCCATTATCTTGGTACAAATGATTTTAATACACACCGTGCGTTCACTCATTGACAAAACTCTAGATGAACCTACGATTCAGTCTACTTTCTTGGTTTCAGTTTCCCTCAGATACAAAGAAGAAAAAAATTCCAGAGCGATCACTGCAGGCTGCTGGGGCAAGCCCGTGTAGCAGTTTGTGTCTTTATGAAACAAAGGAAACATTTCCCATTTTATGCTAGAGACCAACGTGAACTGACTGAATCCAGAAAACTTGCATTGTTTCGCATTCCACTTTAGCTAGTGATCTGTTGAGTTTTCAGTCTTAGAAAACTAGCTTTCTGTGAGTCAAAGCGAATTTCTAACTTCAGCTCAATGCAGAATGATGTAACCTCCTCCCACTCATCTGTAGGTACCACTGTAAATCCACAGAGCAGACAACCTCTGAGCAAGCAATTTCAAAAATATTATTTAACATCATGGAGCAAATGGAAAGCACGCAATAGTTCACTATACTCCCTCCAGAGACGCCTGCATCATCTCTGAAACCTTGTTGCAGATATGCTACCGTACACCATGCATTTAAGGGTTAACTCTTACAATAATTTACTGTTATAACGAATACTAATTGTGACTCTCTTTCTATTTCTAGGTGAGCGCTGGAGCTGCACGTTTGATGGTCAGAGAGTCCGTGAGTTACTAATATCATCTTCATTAAAATATGTATTCCATTGTGGTACAGTTTAGCATGACATTATCTTTAGAATATTATCCATGTTTCTTCCATTCGACCATTTGCTACAACTTACCACAGGAACGAGGATCTTCACTACAAGAAGTTTATTATTATAAACATTGCGTTACAACAACACTTGTACCTGTAGTATCTTAAGATAGTTTAATATCGAGTGGCAGTCAGCTAGCTGAAGAAATTATGAACTGTACACTATCAGAGAAATTGCACGCACAATTTTAATTAGCATTTTTAATATATTAAGTTAATGTCCTCTCCTCATGATATTGCTTCTATGGGGAAAGTTTTAACACTTATTTATGAAAACTATTCCGGCCAAGACGTGTGGAATTTTAGAAATGAAAACTCACACACTGTGGCTCGCATTCTGACAATCAATCAATCAATCAATCAATCAATCAATCAATCAATCAATCAATCAATCAATCAATCAATCAATCAATCAATCAATCAATCAATCAATCAATCAATCAATCAATCAATCAATCAATCAATCAATCAATCAATCAATCAATCAATCAATCAATCAATCAACACTGATCTGCATTCAGAACTGTCACTCAGGTACTGTACCTATCACTTGTTTACCTAGCGTTTTCAATGATTTCAAAGAACTAAAACTGTATCGAACATTTACCTTGTTAAATTAATTCCTTCCCTAATTCCTGTTCCTATACATTAATTTTGCCCAATTTGTCCTCTTGAATTCCAACCTTATCTTTCATAACTTTAAAAGCTCCTCTCAAGTTTATTCGTCCACTTATGTCATTCCATGCCATTTCTCCACTGACAGTTCAGAACATCCCGTTTAGTCGAGCAGCTCGTCTCCTTTCTCCCACGTTTTTCCAGCTGAAAGTATGTAACATTTTCGTAACACCAGTCCTTTCTTGGAAATGATGTAGAACAAACCTGCTGAATTCTTCATGATATTTTTCAGTTGTCCATAAACTGAAACCATAATCTAATTGGGGTCTTACCAGTGACCTAAACGCTCTCTCTTTACATCCTTACTTAAAACTCCAAATACTGCCATGGTCATAGGAAGAAATCTGCAACCTTTAATTACAACCTCCCGTTTTCACACCAGGCAGTTGATGGGGCTGTAACTTAATTACGGCCACGGTCGCTTCCTTCCCATTCCTAAGCCTTTCCCTACCCGATCGTCGCCACAACATCTATCTGTGTCGGTTCAACGTAAAGCCAATTATAATTACAATATCGTTCTTATGATTGCCCCAATGAAGGTCTTTCTTTATATTAACACCTAGATATTTACAGTGATCCCTATGAGGTACTCTCATCTGCAGTTCCAGTTCCTTACTCATATCATTTATGTGCATCAGAAAACATAAAAGTCCGATAATGCTGCCCTGTGGAACCGTCACTGAATCGTTGCAGTATCAGGTAATGCTATACCTACTCTAATTGCCTGAGTTCTATTTCCTAAAAAATTAACCGCCTATTCGTCCACTCTTTCGTCTAGACCAGCAGCCCTAATTTTCGTCAGTAGTCTTCCATTATCTATCCTATCAAATGCCTTGTATCAGTCAATACCGATACAGTCCATTTGACCTCCCGAATCTAAAATATCTTAACCTAAAAAATCTCAAAGATATAGAATCTTGGTGGAATTCTACAAGTTGAGCCTCACTGGAATAACATTTCCGAAATATGAACTGCCTTCTATCGGCTAATAATTTCGCAACGTGTCTAATATACTCAGGGGCTGCCTGGCCGAGTCAGTAAAGGCGTGATCGGTTCACCCGGTAGGACGTGGGTTCGATTCCACATCAGTAAGTCAGAACATACAGAGATTTGCAATTCCGGCGGTGCACAAGGTCCTGAGGCTAACTCAGCCTACCTCAAAACTGAGTACCAGATTAATTCCTGGAGGCAAAGGTGGCCGGGCGTAGAGCTAACCACTCTACCCCACCAAGTACCGAGGTTACGGATAGTGGATGCCTTTACCTTCCGCCCCTCCAAGGGCCATCATGGCCTGTACGATGATAACCTTGCTCTTTGCTTTTCTTGTTATCTAATATAATCATACAGAATGCTTTCCCAGAGTTTTCAAGCAAGGCATGTCAATCTGACTGGCCTGTAACTACCCCTTTTATGTTTATCACCCTTTTCCTTGTGCACTAGGGCTACTATAGCAACTCCCTATTCATTTGTTATAGCTCTTGCATAGAAAAAGTGATCAAATAAACTTTTCGCATATGACACTATATCCGAACTCATTGCCTTTAGTATATCCAAGGAAATCTTTTCAATCCCAGCTGCTTTCCTAGCTTCCAATGTTTATA
Organism: Anabrus simplex; assembly: GCF_040414725.1. NCBI lineage: Eukaryota > Metazoa > Arthropoda > Insecta > Orthoptera > Tettigoniidae > Anabrus > Anabrus simplex. The sequence continues at coordinate 549,965,686 of NC_090265.1, read as the reverse complement.
AAATAAATATCATAGGTAACTTCCAGTATTTCACCAGTATTTATAACTTCCATTATCTGGATATTTTCTGTATTTCCAACTAACTATACATACTGGTGACTGAACCTGACCTGCCGTCGTTAAAATCGACTTGTATTAGTAAGATGTAAGAAGATTCTTCAACCTGTCCTAGATAATTTTAGGGTCGCTGGAGTCACACACTCATTTGGACTGGGATTTGAACTTCGGCTCTCCAGGTAGAAATCTGTTGTACATATAATCGGAACTACATGTAAATTAGTTGCCACTTCATAATAATAATAATAATAATAATAATAATAATAATAATAATAATAATAATAATAATAATAATAAACCATATACATTAGAATAACTTCCCTTATCCTGTCTGGAAGGCGATGAAACAGCTATTACCCAGAATTGTCATTCCCGAGTTGCCTAATATTCGTCCTCTTCCACCACGGTATAGCAAGCACGTCACTAGAGATGATGAGCATCGGCATGCACCATCCATAATTCAGTCATGGTGGAAACTGAGCAACAAGTGTCCGCCCCTTTCGCTCTTTGTGTACCAAACAAATGGAATATGAAATTTTCTTATAACGCAAAAGTACTTGATGGTCAATAATTGTAGGACTGACCCGTGCAAGGAAACACCCAAGTGTTAAAAATATAAGACCACCCCAATTATAACTGGCGAAATAGTAAACGATTTATATAAGAAAGAAAGCATAAAAATGTGTATCCCCTTAGAACCAATCTCCCATGACCTATCTTTTATGGATAGACTAGGCATAAGTTGAACTCATAACGAAATGTCCAGAAATTCACGATCGTTCCTTGAAAAGTATAAAAATGCAACAAAGAAAATTTACTTTTACATACTCGGAGAGGAGGCATCTTAGATAAGTCTTCAAATAACGTTGTTAGGTCCATGCCGGCCGACTTTAGCAGAAAGAATTACCTTAGTACTCCTTTCCGGTGTATGCTGAATTAATCCCAGATAGATATGTTTTCTAGATGTACAAGACTCGTTTCCAACTATCTAAACTTTCTTGCGGGAAATAAAAGTTACCTCCTTGCAAGTGATCCAGGTACGCCTACGAGAGGTAAAACTTTTGGCCTCATGTTCACTCAGTCTACAAAATAAATAGGAAGCGACTTTGTTTCCGTATAACTATTTTGAAAAGTACATGCAATTGATGGAAAACTACGAGGCTAAAACGTAGGGTGTTCAAAAGCCAACATATTATTCGACTCAAGGACTTAGAGCAGACGAAGTCACGGAGTCTCAAATAAGCCTCATGTTGCTGTAAGTTAGTCACCCGTTGTCCAACTTGCTTCCGTCAGCTCTTGTTGTCCTCTGGTCTCACGGTGTTAGGTTGACCAACCCTCGCCAATCCTTCAGTTTTCCTATATTTCATAGTTCCCCCCTTTTTCTTTCATCCGACACTCTCTATATGAAAACTTCCCCCTTCATTTTGTGGAACGAAAGATTGATAATAACCTTCATTTGCCACTAAACAAAAGACTAGCAACAAACTAATCACTATAAGTTTCTATTAAATATCTTTTTCATTATAGTGCGTTGTGGTGAAGTTATTTCCAAGAAATTTTAATGATCCTGATCACCATTATATTCAAAATATATATTTTTATGACATAAATTATGTTTTTATAAGATAAATCAGCCTCTATGCATTTCTCCGAACTTTTCTGCTGATCGTTATAAAAGGAAGCTCCGAAAAGTTTACTTACTTTTGAGTCCCACATTCTGGAGTAGTATTATTATTATCCACAGGCAAGGCAGACTACGAGACCCTCATGGTGGTTTCATAAGGCATTTTCTTACAACCTTATTATGCCTTGCAATCTGGTTTATTTTTCCTTTTCACTATATTTTCGGAGAGCTTCCGTGGCTCAGGCGGCAACGCGCCGGCCTCTCCTCGCTGGATTCCGTGGTTCAAATCCCGGTCACTCCATGTAAGATTTGTGCTGCACAAAACGGAGGCGGGACAGGTTTTTCTCAGGGTACTCCGGTTTTCCCCGTCATCTTTAATTCCAGCAACAATCTCCAATATCATTTCATTTCACCTGTCATTCATTAATCATTGCCCCAGAGGAGTGTGACAGGTCTCGGCAGCCGGCACAATTCCTATCCTCGCCTCTAGATGGGGGTTTCATTCATTCCATTCCTGACCCGGTCAAATGACTAGAAACAGACTGCGGATTTTCACTATATTTTCGGACGTAGTGTACTCGAGATTACAATAATTAACAAGGACGTTGTACTGTCGTACCGAATTTGAAATATATATTAATTTCGTGTGGCTATTTCTAGCCAGGTATAGCCCCTGTAAGGCAGACCCTCCGATTGGGGTGGGCGGCATCTGCCATGTGTAGGTAACTGCGTGTTATTGGGGTGGAGGATAGTGTTATGTGTGGTGTGTGAGTTACAGGGGATGTTGGGGACAGCACAAATACCCAGCCTCCGAGCCACTGGAATTAACCAATGAGGGTTAAACTGCACGACCCGGCCGGGAATCAAACCCGGGACCTTCTGAACCGAAGGCCAGTACGCAGACCATTTAGCCAACGAGTCGAACACCGAATTTGGAATGCACATTATAAATACATATCCGTTTTCAAAAATAACAAATTCAGCAGTATTTTTATTTTATGTCTGTAATGTACTAATAAAGAACACACAAAACTGTACTCTAATGCTGGCTCCTTTGTTGATTGGTCAGTGCACAGGCCTTAGGATCAGAGATTTCCGGGTTCGATTCTTGGTCAGGCATGGTATTTTATCTGGGTATGGTTGATTCCTCGGGATCGAACCATATGTATTCTTCTTAATACACGTATCTTCATTTAAAACACTTTGCACTACCAACTACCATAGGGACACGCAATAATAATAATAATAATAATAATAATAATAATAATAATAATAATAATAATAATAATTGTGTATGGCCTCCGTAGAAGCCTAGTGCAAGTGTTCTTCGAGTTGACACGCAATAGTAAATACATTCTTCAAGAAAGGGTTGGCATCAGGAAGGTCAATAGGTCGTAAAATTGAGCTAAATTCACATCAAGTTCCGACCCCAATAAATTAGGAAAAAAGGCCAAGAATAATAATTGGCGGCGCTGTTTTCAACCAATATGCGGACATATAAGTATTATTATCGTATTATAATTTAAATCTCCTTTTTGTATTCAGTTACTTGTCCCTAGATAGCACTTAGTGCAATTTTCTTCACATGTATTACAGAACTTAATCTCCCTTAAAGTAATATCGTTGAATCACCGAAGTTTGTGTCTTCATCACGAAGCACATTCATAAAACATGAATCCTCAAGATGCTCAGGGGATCTGAGAACGTTGCTAAGTTACCAAACTGAGTGTTGCGGTATTTCCAGTAGGCCAGGATCCCTGACCCACCGTAACACAGACAGTGGCGCGGAACGGCGGCCGGCCCGGGCATGACCCACTGCAGTAGGCCAGGCAGGCCGTGCGCACTGCAGCAGAGCTTGGGGGCCGAGGAATAACGCCTGGCGTGGCGCAGTGCTCGCCCGGGCCGGGGAGGGGCGCCGCATACATCACACAACGCGCTCTGCGGTACAGACGCTTCCAGAATAATGTTATTATACAATGAGTGAAAGTTCAATCTTTGTGATGACTCATTTCATTAGCTTTTAGCTATATAATTTACGAACTTAGCGTTTTCTACACTGCAATGAACTCTCGCTAACGCGATTTATGTTGAATGTAAATTTATCGTCAACATTGAAATTAGTCTGAAGATACGCGGAAATAACCCAGTAACTCGGAGACAGAAAACATCCATTTATGATTCATGATTTATGATTAAACACAGATCAGAAGTCATTATGCGAGAGAAACATAGACGAGATTCAAGATGTGCCTCTTGAAGGTGATCTGATAGAAGAGCATGAGATAATGACATTTATTACTGCAGCTAATGACGGCATGTCTTGTCCAGTAAACATCATATGGATTTGAACTAACCGGAGAAGCTGAAGAATGTCCCTACAATATATTATTTTGCACAGATTTGTCAACATTTAATTGTAATTTTAACTCGATGTACAATACTTCAATTATGATGCCTAACTAACTTGGCCCACGGAGATATTTGTTAGGTATATGACATATTAATAGAAAAAGCAGAAATTATTGTAATACGTACAATAAACTGAGTATGGTAACTTTCTTCTATCTGTATTTGTTTGATTTATATTACTTGTCACGGTTTGTATTGATCTATTTTGAGAATATGTTCATATTGTGATTATTGTTGGTATAGGTGACGATGATGTTGGTGGGGGTCGTGGTTGTGATAGTCAAGAGAGCTCGAAACGTGGAATGATGTATCGCCACGATACTTGCCTGAGTGATTATGGATAAGCATGGGAAGTCCATACGGAGCAGCAGCTGTCAGTACTAAAATTGAAACCTCTGAATTTCCAATCCTGTGGTGAAGCATGAATTGACGTGTTCAGATACGAATATGGGTAACCATCACTTTGATTATAACATAATTATATCGAGAGAGTGACTGCGTCGTTTGGGTCACGTAGTTGTCAGCTTGCATTCGGGAGGTAGCGGGTTTGATCCCCATTTTCGACAGCCCTGAAGATGGTTTTCCGTGTTTTCCCCTTTTCACACCAGGCAAATGCTGACGCTGTACCTTAACCAAGGTCACGGTCACTTCCTTCACACCCCCAGTCCTTTCCTATCCTATCGTCACCCAAAGAGCTATCTCTGTTGGTGCAACTAATGGCAAATTGTAAATTAATAATAATAATAATAATAATAATAATAATAATAATAATAATAATAATAATAATAATAATTGAAGAATTGCAGGAAATGGAGGTGGGGGCCGGAAATAAAATTGATTTTTATGTCTTTAAAATATAGAAAATTTGAAAATTAATTACTGGATTTAATTTCAAATTCAAATACATTATTACAGACAACGCAGCATATGTTTATCAGTCATTAAAACAGGGAAGAAGCAAGGAAAACTGATAATTTACCTGAAAACAAGATCTATCTCTTCATAGAATGTGTCACAGTTTTAAAGACATTCTATCCACAAAGTCCTCTTTGAAGTGAACGATGCCTGAAAAATATGGACATAAGGAAATAGAGACAAATTAGCAGTTGCACTGCTATATCCGATAGAGGAGAGTTTAAATGATATCGAGATTATGTTCGTGTTTATGTCGTATATTTACAGCTCTCAATGAAATACTCATTACACGATCTGTCTATTCATGAAATCCTACATCGTAAAATACAGTCATTTTTATAACCCTTTCCTGTAGCTAGAGACTGAGAGGAGAAAATAATTTCCAAACCATACAATCTAATAAATTACAGGAAGGCTTCCCTTTGTGTTCAGAATTTAATATACACCATTCATATCGTAGTAATTGGCTATAATACCATTATACAAATACCTTCGCTTTATTCGTATTTGTTTATTGTGTGTGACCTGTGCCATATTGTGCTGCTGCTCCAGTAGAAATATTCGTCACATTTATTCTTCGTCGTTGATCAAGTAACTGTCTACTCTGTGAAAAATGAAAAATGAAAACCTACAACCTGTTTTCCAGTCATTGACCGGGTCAGGGATGTAATGAATGAAACATATATAGGCTGTTATTACAATGGGGTCGCCACTCCCAAGGTGAATTTATTAATGAATGATAAATGATATAAAATGATAATGGAGAGTGTTGCTGGAATGAAAGATGACAGGGAAAACCGGAGTACCGGGAGAAAAACCTGTCCCGCCTCCGCTTTGTCCAGCACAAATCTTACATGGAGTCACCGGGATTTGAACCACGGTATCCAGCGGTGAGAGGCCGACGCGCTGCCGCCTGAGCCACGGAGGCTCCTGTCTACTCTGTATCGCACTCTATTTGTGCAGTAGAAGGGACATGCAATTTAACTATGTTAAAGCACACTTTTAGTACCATTTGGGCTACAGATTATCCTCGTATTATCCAGTGATTATGAACATATACTCAACATAACTCTAACCAAGGGCATGCTCAAGCGATAACGAGCTTACTTACTTACTTACTCCTTGACGCTACGGTCCTTATAGAACCTTGGTCTCCGCAACAATCTTCTTCCAATGCTCTCTGTCTATATCCTCGGTCCACCATCTCCGGACTCCCATGGTACGAAGATCAGCCCCCACCTCTTCTATAGTCGCTAGTACCAATCCATAACCATTTCCTCGCCTGGGTCGTTTTTCAGTTTATATCCATCCGGTTAGTTCTTACTCTTTGCGAATTCTCAACAGTTTTTTAACGGGATAGAGTTGTCAGCCCTATGCCCAACCCCCAACCTGGAGGACCAGGGTATCCCTTTTAGTCTGGATCATTACCTTCGACCTGTCCGGCAAGGAAGGCCCTATCAGCAGCTAAGCTACCACCGGCATAGCTCTCAGGATCTTTTGACCATACAAGCCCCACCACCACGACAAGGTAAAGATACCATCGATGGGGGATAAAGAGCTAATTAGTGCTAATATGTAGGAAAATACGGATGCGAAAGATGAGCTGCATATCTCCAAGCTGATGATACATGAATCATTATGGAGTGTTACTTAGCCATGAGCAGGGTTTGTTTGAAGGTTTTAGTTTATATTAGGACATATTATATTCCGAATCATGACATTTATGTACATATATGTTACACTTGCCGTACATTTTAGGTGCAACGTTTTATTGTTCCATACAATATTACTGTGTTCACAAAACCTATATTTAATCGAGTGAAAATGTTCTTACGTGATGGTAAAGAGATTGTGTTGGGCCACACCTCGTTGCTTCTCCCTCACTGACCCACGTAGGCTCAGGTTCTGGCATGCACCGGGACGCAACTCCTCTCCAGCGATACATACAGATTCATCAAATACATATGTGTTACGGATTCTTCTATCTTTTCAATATAACATACTGTCACTTTTGTAAGAAAAGAAAATTCCAGGAATAGGCCTGTTTGGCCCCACGGTGCGATGTCAGGCTGCCTGAGTCGCAGAGGCACCTACGTATCAGTAACGAGATCTGAAACAAGCTAAATGTAAAACAAAGATGACTAAATAACCCTCCAGAAGTGTCACGTATACAACGGTCCACTACATGCACAGTACGTAGCTGTAATCAATGCTCTTACACTGTTTGCACTCCTTTCAGGAGCTGGTAAGCTCGTTACTTTTCCACTACAGCAACAATCACCACCGCCAATCATCAACTTTCACACCCTCCTATCCATTAAGTTAAACATGCCGAATTACAAATATGTACAAAAACCTGTAGTATTAATTAGTGACGTACACCTTTCACTAGTGTACATTTATTAATGTTCAAATTGTTATTGCCCACAATGTAAATAAGTTATTTAAAATAAAATTTTGCAAGTTAAAAATTCATTTCTTGCCATTTATGACATGATGTTCAGACTTTCGAAAATCCTGCCTATTACCTATATTTTTTAAAATAAAATTTTCATATCAATTTTTACACTTTAAACGAGGTTTTTGCCGTATATTCTAAAATAAATTTAATATTTAAAACAATTGTTTTCCTGAAATGATTTAAATACATATCAACAAACTACTCTATAATCTCTAACAGTTGTCTTCAGAAAATATTTCCTCTTAATTGTCACCTTTTTATATTTTGTATATTACACCCTTCCGGGCCTCGAATGGATGACCCACGCATAAGAATGCCTCCACGTAACGGGGTAAACACCTACGGATGAGATTGGATTGAAGAGCGGGTCGAATTGCTTAACGAACTTCGAACCGCTCCCCTTCCTACTTTCTGTGCTGGCCCGGCAGCCTGAGCACTTGGGGAGTGGTACGTTCGAAAGAAAGAAAAAAAAGAAACAAATACTTAAGAGGGAGCCTTATGTATATAATATGAAAGTAGGATCTCTGGGTTCAAATGCCTACTGGATACTGCTTAGCACTGCTACAAATGACAAGAATCATAAAATAGGGGTTACGAATACTAATGTATTCAAATATGACATGTTAAAGAAATTGATACAGCTCTATACAATGAACTCTCCGCATATGGGAGGCAAAGAAAATAATGACCACTTTAAAATATGAATCGCCCATGGGTGTCGTCTGCATAACGGTGTAATTGAGGTTTTGCGATTGCTATCGTTCATCTTTCCTCATTAGTTCATACCGTTCATGACATTTTTTATATTATTCTGTCGATCACACCGTGAGATGATCTGATGTCCCTACTCACATATTACTTCCTGTTCTTAGCACGAAAATAACCGGGGCCTACGCTACATAATTACCATATTAAAAGAAACATTTGCATAATACACAAACAAACACACATACCATTTAGCTAAACCCCGGACTTCCTCATCTATCACCAAGACCACGCAACGTTGTACAAAGGTTCTGTTTGAACTCAAAAATATATGCACATAATTACGAAACATACACAGATATATGTATATATACACTTCATGCATAAAGGAGAGCCATTCCTAGAAAGAAACAGCATGGTTATCACTGTCTCCGGCCCAAGGCGCAAGCTTGGGGCAGCTCGCTCAAGGGCGCCATCATGATCCAGGGTCGAACTGGCCGACTCCCGACCGAGAGGTACTGTGGATTTCTGAAAATCCCTAGACTAGCTACAGTCTCATATCACCGGATATCTGGGGGAGATCCCTACTCATTATTACCGCTGAACGCCGACTGTGGGCACGATCACTTCTAACTCATCTCTTCGTAAACTCCTCGGGCATTCGGCCCTCTCATTACGTCTTATATCGCGTATCTTATTTCCTTGGGCATAGGGCTCATATGACTCCTCAGTCAACCTTTCCATACTCCTCGCTTCTCGCACAGGAAATATACCTATATTTAAATCTTTTGACCAAAGATTAGAGACTCCTGCCTCTGTGTCTCATCCCGGCTATAGATAAAAAGAAACACTCCAAACCATTCTGGCCAATTAATCAAAAATCACGGGAGACTTGCACATGGTCCCTCACAACTACCTAAATAACACAGCATATACCTCTCCCGGTCGGGATTTCTTCTCTCTTGCTGTACATGCACTGATTATATGTGTAAGCTAGGCATGCATTGTCTGACTGACCCATGAGTTTCCCCGGCATATACGATAGCCACGTGGGACAGTAACTAACAACATTTTGACATGGTTTTCCCTGCTCGCCAGCATTATTGTTCCAGCCACCCCTAAGGGGAACTCAAATATTCTCCTAACCTTGTTCCGATATTTGCTAGGACATTCTACATATTACTAAAAATATAACCCTCACGATAAGCTAATCATTAAGAAAAAAATGGCTCGTCCGGGAATTCAGCTCCCTTGAATTTACTTCAACATTATAAAGATCAATAAAATTTCCATATTAGGACATGCATTATCTTACAACATTTGATATTTACAAAAGAAAGCTAATCCTATCCCCGGTTACATTATCATGCTTAAGAAATTAGATTTGGACATCACTCATCTGTTTGGCGGCCGTTGTTTTTCCTTCCACGGGAGACCCATGGTGGAGTTTAGTGCTGCATGACCCCGGGGCTGGTGGCGGGCGTGCAGTCCTTCATCCCTGGTCCATACAAGTCCGACATCCGGGGGAACTCGTTCACAGCTGAAATCTTACAGTAATCCAAAATGGGTAACACTTCACCACTCGTCACACGGCCTCTATTTCCAGAGTTTACACCACGAATAAGCCGGTCTTTCAAATCACGGCGGGCGCGTTCACAGCAGGGATCGGGTGGCTCACGAGACTCGAGCACCCGGATTCAGAGTAACACTTTGGGTGATACCAATTTATTAATATCATTGACTCATTTAATCCGGCACTGTCCCATCCGACTTCCGCTATTCGTTTGTAAATTACTCTCGCGGATTAACTAGTTTGACACGCGGCACAGAGACAATTCACCTAGGCTCGTTTGGTCTCCCGTTTACACTTCACAAAGGCTTTGTACTTCACGACGCGACGGACACAATACACTCTTAGTAAGCGGTCAATGGGTTCGGACTGTAAAACTGGAGCACCACGGGACACACTGTCCCTTCTCAACGACGCGCAAAGAACTGTCCTCTGCGATGGCCAGCCCGGCCTATATTATTTTCCCCGCCGGAAGCCTGGGGGCGTAAACGTTCACGGTTCATTAAGGACAAGAGCTCTTTTCATACCAAGAATTGAAGACATTTAAATAGTGCATCTTGTGGCCCTCTATCTCCTCTTTCATTTGAGCAAGGCGTGCTGGACCTACGATCGGCAGTTTTTATGCAATTTGCTTCCCGCTTTTGATTAATTCATTAGCGTCCCTTGGGGGGTGGAGTCATCTTTTGAGCGCGACTCTTAGCTTGGGTGACGCTGTTGTATTCACATGTGTTAGCAATATGTTAAATCTGGACATCTGGTGACCTCATTTCTTCCCCTGAATAAATTATTACATATTTTTAGTCTGAGAAACGCAGAAAATTCAGCTCTATTCATTGGTGTGTCCCACATAATTTTCCTATGTCTGGATCAAAATATCATCCCATTTTTACGTGCCAAAATCCGACGTTGGCACCCGTAACACGTGCATAAAAAACCGGAAGTTCCTTATGTTAGTCTGGAATTCTGGGAAGCTAAGCCACACCTCGGGGCGTATCTGACTACTCCAGCATCGTGTCCTCTTCCAGCTCTCTCTGCAAGTTGAGAGTGTATTTTCGCGGGGGCTTGGCTCCTGCTCTGTCTTCCCTTTGTTTTCCAGGCGCTCTTTCGCGGGTTTCGTTCTGGCCGGACGCCGCTCGATCCCTATCGCCCATACTGCTACCAATGACGCGACCTTTACGAGTGATTTTAATGAAGTAGAAAGGCACCTATAATTCCAATGAGCTGTACAGGACACTGTACGTTTTCAATATATTGTTATATATTTCTTAATAGTGAGCCTCCGTGGCTCAGACGGCAGCGCGCCGGCCTCCCACTGCTGGGTTCCGTGGTTCAAATCCCGCTCACTCCGTGTGAGATTTGTGCTGGACAAAGCGGAGGCGGGACAATTTTTTCTCCGCGTACTCCGGTTTTCCCTGTCATGTTTCATTCCAGCAACACTGTCCGATATCATTTCATTTCATCTGTAATTCATGTCCGGCTCCATGGCTAAACGGTTAGCGTGCTGCCTTTGGTCACAGGGGTCCCGGGTTCGATTCCCGGCAGGGTCGGGAATTTTAACCATCATTGTTTAATTTCGCTAGCACGGGGGCTGGGTGTATGTGTCGTCTTCATCATCATTTCATCCTCATCACGAGGCGCAGGTCGCCTACGGGGGTCAAATCAAAAGACCTGCACCTGGCGAGCCGAACGTGTCCACGGACACTCCCGGCACTAAAAGCCATACCCCATTCCATCCGTAATTCATTAATCATCGCCCCAGAGGAGTGCGACAGGCTTCGGCAGCCAGCATATTTCCTATCCTCGCCGCTAGATGGGGCTTCGTTCACTCCATTCCTGACCCGGTTGAATGACTGGAAACAGGCTGTGGATTTTCATTTTCATTTCTTGATAGTGAAATTATCTTTGTCAAAAAAGCTATCCTAGAACATGCAGTTCATACAAATAATATACATTATTATGCAAAATATCTTGCAAGTATATTGATCAGTTTTGAATTATGATGAAAACGATGTATAAAAATGAAAGTTATGGAAAATGAGCAACATACACATGACAGTGCAACGTAGTAGGTGACATACATGAATAGTTACAAACATATATTTTGAAGTAGTACAGACAATTATTTTCTTCGGCAGATTAAAGAGGAAAGCATATTCTATCAAGAAAAATATAAATCTGAAAAATTCAACTTTTACCTACATATGTGTACCTCCACCTTTAACGTTCATAAGAATGACTTTGATAAACAAAGAATATGATTAGAATAAAACATTTAAAAAGTAAAAAGAAGTAATGCATTCGGAATGTTGGCAGTTCGTACTGGGATTTGTACTGAGACCTTCCAATTTTTTGGCAAAATTTTCCAACGTCAAAATTGCCCCTTGACTATCAACATTATAGAATGTTTTAGAACAACCATAAATACAAACATATTTGTTTAGAAGTAAACATCAGTGAGTTATTTCGACAAGATAAATACTTTATCGTGTAGGGGCTTCGATAGATGTATATGATAACATCCAAGCCAGTCTTAAACTGAATCTCCAATAATCAACTATCGATGCAGATATATGTGTTCTCAAATTCATTCTGTGCGAATACAATACAAGATCTCGTATTCATAAGAAATGTGAAAGAAAGTGATATTCTAAGTTTTAATGGAACGAAAATTGATCAAACTAGTGTATATGCGTCTTTCGAGCCTATAAATCGTTGGGTCTTAAATATGTTGACATTTATTCGGAATAAATCACATTATGGAAGGGTAAGTTGTTATAGAACATTGTTGTTCTATTACTTCCTTTGTTTCTACGATACTGTCCCCATTCATATTTAAATATTGACCTGGTACAGTTAACAGTATTTGAACACTTCTCTGTGTTTCCGCGTACGAATGTGAATTGTTATATTTTCTTTCTAAATCTTCCTTAACTGCCATCGGTCTTAACAGATGTGAAAGTATCGGAAAATTGCCCCGCAGAAGATGTTTGACCTGCCAGGTGCTAGAGATTCCTAATTGTGGGATTTGAAAATCTTGAAATTCCATAAACTCAGACGGAATCATATACGCTGTCATGGGAATAGAGGAACAACGATCAAACATCTATACCGCTGAGATCAGATAAACTGTACATTTCTAGATACTGATGGCCAATTATTCTTAATAACATCTAATTGTCACCGAAAGGCTTTAGGAATATGTAACAAACGATTCATCTTTTATGATTCACGTGCTGCGGGTCAGTATTGCTAGTGTCCTAGATCCGTGTCATCTATCAGTAGTATGGATATCGACTCGCAACACATTTGTTACAAAGGTTGAAAATCCCCCGTACTTTCTCGAGGAACACTTTTTAACAATCTGGTTTATTTACATATAATATTTAATACATTGAAAATAATTTCATTTTAAAATGAACACATAAATTAGAGAGAGAAAAAGCACAAAAGGAAACCATGCTTGCAACTTTATGTTGCCTGTAGTCCAAGAACTACTTTAAGTCTCAGAATATACACTACGGACCATTTTTCATGACAAGAAAACATTTTTAAGTGAATAAATCACACAAACGTGTATTATATTTGTATGGGGTCTGCCTTGATGAGTAAGAAATTTCAACTTTTACCAATAATTGAGGTGGGATTGAACCCGCCAACATCCCACCGTAATTTTTTCGCATTTTTTTCATTTATTAGAAACACACTTCATAAACTTACTTCACACTTTGACAGTAATTTTATTCCTAACGATCATCATTGTGTAGACTTATAATTATAAAAATGGAATCGCAAGTAACACCGCACTGACTGGAGTCTGTGCGCTTGTGTCGGAATAATTTTTGTTTCGTTGGTATCGCTTCATTTATGTAAATATACAACATCTCCTTCCATTTCATTGGCAGCCACCTGACATTAACTCAGAAATAATATGTGTTGAGGGCCTACATTTTCCCGTGCCCCTGAGAATTTATAACCCTGTCCTTGAAACACAGTTTCTAAAAACCTTCTTGGTTGGCTTTCATTAAGATAGACAAAATCGGTATGAAATGGCTGTGGTGCAAACAATATTAAGAATTGGATGCCGTTATGCATCAGTAGACTAGGCGCCATTTGACGAAAATTGAGATTTTAGCGCCATCTTGTAGAGAAAGGCTTGAACTATTTATAAAAAATTCCCCACTGCATTACAAGAGGCGGTTAGTTGTTAGTAAACAGAAAACCTAAGCGACAAAGCGGGAATCAGTAAAAATGTATATTGCATCAGTAGACTATGCGACGTTCCAGTTTGCATTATTGGACCTAGCGCCACATTCCTCACATTGCGCGCGGATGACAGCGAAGGAGCCCGCGTTTTCGATAGTGCTGACATTATTACGTGGTGATACATTGAGTGGGTTATAAAGTGACGAAGATAAGCGATGTATCAAGTACTCCTAAAAGTAAGGAGAGGGACAATGCTACTAATGCAGCTTGCTAAGAAGGTTGAGTCTGAGAATCAATCTCTACAATTTGATGGTGAATCTCAGGAAGTAAATCTAAATAAGTCAAGACAGGGACGACCACGGGAAAGTAGAGTTCCCTTTCACCAGGCATTAATATCTTTTTGGCCAAAAGGAAAACCTATTATCTCTGAAGCCAAATTAAGAGACTTTGGTTCGCTGATGCACCTAATACCTGCAGATGCCAAACAATTTTACGAGAATCTTCAAGCAGATTCTGACATCGTGGATGACGTAGATAGGTTTAATGGAAACCCTGATTTCGAGATTGAATGAACTGAGAGCAACAATATTATTACCTATCCAGTGATTTGTGTGTATTTATGGGAGAAAATATCTTTAATCACATTTACTGTCTCAAGCAGAACAAAACAAGGCTTAAAAATATCACGTCAATACTGTACTCTCAGAATAGAATAGGCCTGTCGTGAAGGAAAATCCATTCAAAAATCGTACAGACTACAATGGCTCATGTCTTACCAATGTATTTGACTCAGATAAGTTGAAATTCCTCAAATCAGTAAGTCATTATAGCAACGACTTTAGAGACTACCTTCCCTTCTAGAATTTCTCCGCCGGGCTACGTGGCTCAGACGGTTAAGGCGCTGGCCTTCTAACCCCAACTTGGCAGGTTCGATCCTGGCTCAGTCCGGTGGTATTTGAAGGTGCTCAAATACGACAGCCCCGTGTCGGTAGATTTACTAGCACGTAAAAGAACTCCTGCGGGACTAAATTCCGGCACCTCGGCATCTCCGAAGACCTTAAAAAGTAGTTAGTGGGACGTAAATCAAATAACATTATTAGAATTTCTCCATCTAAAACTTGAATAATGTACCGGAGTTGTGGCGCGGCTCGTGGTGGATCAAGCACTTAGCGGGCCTTTTCAGACAGTAGGAGATTCAGTTTTTAATCGTGGCTGCCGCCACGTTATATTCTTTGAAATTTTACTCAGTAGATACTCAACAGTTGGGGGTTATTGGTGTAGCATCGTGATACATTATTCGCACTTGAGAAAAACCTTAAATTGCATCAGTAGACTAAGCGCCGTTTCTTCAAGAAAATCTATGTAGTGCGAGTATAAAAATGTTGAAATTTGGTGAGAAGGTAAAATCTATTATCCTACAATACCAGTAATACCATATTTAGTAAAATTATGTTCGCCCGAATTTACACATAGAACCAAATTTAAACGCGATTATCTCGCAACCAACTTTTGGCGCTTGGTCTAGTGATGCATAACGGCATCCAATGATGCTCATTGAATGTAAGAGAATGTAGCCAAGCTAAGTAGTAGCTAAGACGGTAGAGTGCTGCCTTCTAACCCCAAGTTGGGTGCTTCGAGCCTGGCTCAGTCCGGTTATATTTGAAGGAGCTCCAGTACGTTGGTCTCGAGTCGGTAGATTTACCATCACATAAAAGAATTCCCGCAGTACAAAATCCCTGTCCGTCCACGTCTCCGAAAACCGTAATCGTCTTTTAAACAAGAAGGTTGTAATACTTGTGTCCGACGAAATTTGCAGTGGTTCATATTGCATTAACAAGATGATTACTGCTCAAAGGAATGGGCTTAAATAGGGTCATTCAAAGGAAAAGCTGATGGTCATTTCTCAAATTTTTTCCTCTTGCACTTCCATGAAACTCTTCCAGATTTTCTCCATTCATCTGGACCTTTTTTTCCAGACGCATTACCTCTAAACTGGACAGTCAATCATTCCAGCACATACAAACTCGTCCACACTTAAGGGTATACGGAAAGCAATTTTGGAGGGAAAAATCAAAAAAAGGTTTTTTGGTTGTTATTAAACTTTGGAATTTCCTCTTTAAAATGACATATAAATCTTGAACAAATAATGTATAGAAGCATTTTAAATTATTTTTTAAAAATTTATTGTCTTACGCACGGCGAGTATTCTGCCATGGCATGGCGGATGACTTATTGTCAACATTTTGACGTTTCATTATTTTTGTGCATATCGTGCTGATCTAGGAATTATTTCTTTGTTTGAAAGTAGCGTTGTCTTAGATTATTGTATGTTAGTCATATTGTAACAGCTTACATTATTGATAGTCCTTTGTTTGCTGTTTAGCAACAGGTTGGGCCACGTTTTTTCGCAAGATCTTTCTGTGAGTTTATGTAAAGTTTGTGGAAGTTATGCCTCGATTTTCGAACAAAATGTTAAGGAAACGTGTGGCGAAAGATGAAATGTCCTTCTTCAACTCTGCCAAAACCCATTGTTTAGAACCTCCACGATGTGAAGCAGGGCCGAATACACCTAACCTAATAAACGTGAGTGAAAATATTTCTGAAACCCCATCTGATAAGACGGATGCTGGGACTGAGCGCTCATCTAATAGAAAACTGAATGGTGTCCAACAGAAATACGATAACTTTCGTACTGGACGTCAAATTAACGAAGTGATAGATATATCGATTTTATCTGATATATTAAAGCATAAATTATGTTGCAAAGAGTGTGGAAAGTATGGAATTTCCTTGAAAACAAAGAGACATATTGGCCTTGCTACTGACTTAGAACTTTCCTGTGCTTGTTGTTAATACAGTGTCAAGTTGTTCAATTCCTCAGCTATAGATAGTTTACAACAAGACAAGAGCCTTTACACTATAAATATTAGATTAGTTTATGGCACTCGGTCATTAGGGAAGGGCAGAGCAGCAGGTGGGCTCCCGAACAGCAAATATTATGTATTCTATAGACATGGAGAGACTAAGATCATCTGAAAATGCTACCAAGTACATCAGGAACTGTGGAAGAAACAGGAGAGCAACCAAGAAGAAGCTTCTTGATGAATTGCAAGAGGATACTGATTATCTCAGCCATGCACCAGGCATGCATTGATGTTGAAACTTTGGAAGCGATTTCCCACAAAGTTACTTTTTTCCTGCAAAAGGAACATTATCTCAAAAACTATTACAGATATCACTATGAAATTTTCAGTACTCCTTTGTAACAGTATGCCATATATTCTGAAGCAATATAAACAAACATATTGCAAAATTTCTGAGGCAGGCTGGAAAAAATTCAGGAGAATATTAGCAAAAAATTTTGCATTATTAAAAATATATTTTTTTTCCAAAAAATGATCTTTATTTTAATGATCTTAGCATCAGTACACAGCTAATATGCCTGTTTATAATATATAAAATTTTCAAGAGTCTGCGTCAAACAGTTTCTGAGAAAATGTTCCTTAAAGGTGACGTAAATTAACACTGTGAAGATAGGGCTTTCCGTATACCCTTAAGTTTCAAGGAAAATTATTGCTATCGTAGATTTATTCCTGTTTTCTTATTTACTACAAGAAGTCACGGAAGTTTAGTAATCGTAATGTTCATATAGATGTATCCAGCACAGATCTAAATAACTTGGTATTTTACATCGTTTGAACTTCTACTAAAGTGGAACATGATATTAAATTGCAGTACAACGTTTCAGAGAGAGAGGCTAATAACATTATAATCGCATTTTTCATTATCATTTGCACAGATGACTGCGATCAATTTCCATTTGAATTACACAAGGGAACTGAAGTGTCTTGTAATACGTTAGAATAAAGTCCTGCATCAGTTAACATGTCATTTCGTCTAAATAAATAAATATTTACGACTATCCGAATAAATCAATGAATAAAATATTTATTTTTATTTATTTCTTAATCTTGACATGCAAGAATTCA
Organism: Anabrus simplex; assembly: GCF_040414725.1. Taxonomy (NCBI): domain Eukaryota; kingdom Metazoa; phylum Arthropoda; class Insecta; order Orthoptera; family Tettigoniidae; genus Anabrus; species Anabrus simplex. The sequence goes on along the minus strand of NC_090265.1, from coordinate 549,947,753 downwards.
AGATCATGCGTATGACTTCAAGACAGAGAGCTCGCTGAATTCACTGTCGGTTACTAACTTTCTTCCACTAAGATACTTCTTTAATGATCCTAATAGATGGATATCAATGGGTCCTAGGTCAGGAGAGAGTGCTCTTGTACTTCACAATTCTGGACGTCAGAGGTAAACTATCGTGACATTTCACTAACTTTACAAAAGAGGCGCATGTTTTGCTATGTTTAAGGCAGGTCGAATCGACAGTTTTACCACGGTAAACCATCTTAAGAACCTATACAATAAGTAATGTGGCCGACGGTATGAGGTTGAACTGTTGTATGATCACTTACCATTCTTTATCGCTAGGTTCTCCTTGTACATACGATAGTATCACTTATCTTCATTCCTTACATTAGTGTACCCATAGGAAGTTACGACCAAAACAAGTCACGTACGATAGAAACCTTAAATTCGTCGTTTATACATTTCCGATAGTTTACGTCTGTCGTCCAGAATCACAGTGCCATAGCAACTCGTGTTTGCTATTGGCTGCGCGCGGCCTGGTGTTCTAGTGCATGTTAGGTCATTCTTCCTCCTGCATCGCCGACATTTGGACAGTATGAATGCTATGAGATGTGTTCTAGCGGCCATGGATTAATGGCGAACCTGCTAAGATCTAGCGGGAAAATATAAAGCACATGAGAAACAGTGGCACATTAAGCGGCTTTGTACTCATGTATTGAATCACTTACGCAATAAGAATTAAAAGTCTGAATAACAATCACCAACATATTTCATCTTACTAGTTGTTTCTCCATTTATTGAGGTCGGCACCAGTTCTAGAGCCGAATGGTCCTGATACTAACCCTATGTGGACGGATGTAGTCACTAACGCGTGTTTCTGTGTTGGTTGCATCCATTAGAAGGGGAGCGAGACAAGGTTGTGCCCTATCTCAAATTTTGTTCAACATGTTCATTGAGAAAGCCATATCAAAACTTTAGCAAAACACCAGAGGAATTTAAATTAACGAACAACAAATCCACTGTATAAGGTTTGCCGATGACATTGCAATAATTGCAGATTCAGAGAGGAAAATAAGTAAAATGCTACGAGTTTTAACATGAACATTACAAGAATCAAAATTAAAACTGAACACTTCGAAAACAAAAGTATTACTTGTCAAGAAATCAACTGAAGGAATACTAATAAATATTAAGGTAGGTGATGAAAATGTACAACAAGTAAGTCAATTTTGCTACTTGGGAAGCGTTATCACTCACGACAACAGGTGCACCACAGAAATCAGGAGGAGGATTGCTCTAGCTAAACAAGCCTTCAGTAACAAGAAACAGCTTCTGACAAGGAGGAACATTAACATTACATTTAGGAAAGAATTTGCCAAAACGTTTGTGTGGAGTGTTTTGTTGTATGGTTGCAAATCATGGGTCTTAGCCAAACAGGATATGAAACGCCTGGAATCAATGGAAATGTGGATATGTAGGAGAATGTTGAAAATATATTAGTTGGACAGAGAAAAAGTCAAAAAATAGGGTCCATAAGGAAATAGACGAAAAAAGGGATTGATCAACACTGTAGAAAAGAGGAAAATCAAATTCCTTGGCCACATACTTCGACGTAACAAATTCCTCACGACTGTGCTGGGAAAAACTTCTGGGTAAGAAGGGAAGATGAAGGCCGAGCAAGAAGTATCTGGATTCCGTGATGGACAGGCTGAATTTGAAAAAATATGTTGACCTGAAACGCTCAGCAGAGGACAGACAAATGTGGTTGCAGCGACAAGGCCTTGCCTTTAGGATATGTATGAATGCATTGGTTGATAGAAAGGTATGTTGTGTATAGATGAAGTGAACCCAAACACCCAGTTACTGAACCAGATCAATTAGAAATATACAATTAAATCCGTGGCCCAGCCGGGAATCGACCCCAGGGTCCCCTTATCCAAAAGATAGTACTCTGACTATTAAGCCAAAAGACGGACAGACATTTTCAGCTATTTGGTATTTGTTTCTTTGTACAAATATCAGAGCTGTTAGGAGTGATGTGTGAGGGCTCCTGACAAGACGTCACGCTCAAACAACGCTAAATTACTGTAAACTAATCAGGGGCCCTAAATTACCTTCGCCAATTATCTACCTCCTCTACTTCTAGTTCAGACTAGTCTTGGTCTCATTAACAGCTAGAGGAATAACAAAACAAACACTGGCCTCTTAAAGAGTGCCTTATACAGAGACAGCAACATTTAATTTTCTGTATTCCCACGATGTACCACTGAGCCACAACATGTAACATTTTCAGAATTATTAATTTAGTTGGCATTTACTTCAGAGAATTACAGCGTAAGTCTTTATGGAACATCTGGTATTTCAAAAAATTGGTTTGATCTACCGGAAGAAGCTCTTAAATACGTGAAAACGTGGAGGGAGTCGCACACTCTCGGGTAAAACAGAACTTTGTTATACAAGACTATGCCCAGAGAATAGCACAGTACTCATGATATATGTACTGTAGTATTATAAGAGGCTAGAGAGGTGAAATCTTCAACTTAATTTGGAGCTCTGAGGGGCCGATGAGCTTCAATGTTAGGCCCCTTTAAACAACAAGCATCATCATCATCATCATCATCATCATCATCATCATCATCATCATCAATTTGGAGCTCTACGAGACTGGTAATCATTTTATAATAAAGCTGAAATTCCAATACATGGGTTTCGAAACACCATTTTGGTGAAGATTATAGCAGATCTTGTATTTTGCATACGTACAGTATATGCACCCCCTAAGGGTGAAGTCTGTGGTGACCACGGGCCTGTATCCCAGTGTACCGAGCTCGATAGCTGCAGTCGCTTAAGTGCGGCCAGTATCCAGTAATCGGGAGATAGTGGGTTCGAGCCCCACTGTCGGCAGCCCTGAAGATTGTTTTCCGTAGTTTCCCATTTTCACACCAGGCAAATGCCGGGGCTGTACCTTAATGAAGGCCACGGCCGCTTCCTTCCACTTCCTAGGCCTTCCCTGTCCCATCGTCGCGATAAGACATATCTGCGTCGGTGCGTAAAACAAATAGCGAAGTATCCCAGTGTGACACTGCTTCCACTTACCATTTTAAATGTTCTTATTTTTTACAATTTTGCTTTACGTTGCACCGACACAGATAGGTGTTATGGCGACGATGCGATAGTGAAGGAAGCGGCCGTGGTACAGCGCTAGCATTTGCCTCGTATGAAAATGGGAAAGCATGGAAAACTATCTTGAGGGCTGCCGACAGTCGGGTTCGAACCCACTATTTTCCGAATGCAAGGTCACAACTTCTGTCGTAACACAAAAAGTCACCACCTCCAGCACTAGAGATAATTTTGTCATGCCCCGCTACTTCACCATCTCAGGCTGTGTATTAAATAAGAAGTGCAATCGTGATGACTTACTCGCAATATTGCCGGTAGTAGGCTGGGCTGGCTGGACTTCAGAGAACACATTAGACAATCAACAAGTTTACGTTTTGGTTTTACATTTATATACATTTGTTTTGTAGATGTTTACAATCTGAGTTCCATACTGAGATGTTCTTCCAAGAAGCTATTCAGCTCAGTAAGACATATTTTACCATCATTTCCAAAAATATTCTACTCACTATGGCCTAAGCAAATGTAAAAATAGAAATAATCCGTACCATTTTCACTAGGTAAGGTAAGGGTTCTTCTGCCCGAAGGCAGGTCCGACCCTCCGTAGAGGTGTTCCTGAGCCGGCGTTTACGTGCGGTAGGGTGGCCAGTTCCTTTCCGCTCCTCCATTCCCTTACCCCCACCAACAGCGCGTGGCAACCCATCCAGCTCCTGACCACGCCCAATGTTGCTTAACTTCGGAGATCTCACAGGATCCGGTGTTTCAACACGGCTACGGTCGTTGGCTAAGGGTTATTCTGCCCGAAGGCAGGTCCGAACCTCCACAGAGGTGTTCCTGAGCCGGAGTTTACGTGCGGTAGGGTGGCCAGTTCCTTTCCGCTCCTCCATTCCCTTACCCCCCATCAACAGCGCGTGGCAACCCACCCAACTCCTGACCACGCCCAATGTTGCTTAACTTCGGAGATCTCACGGGATCTGGTGTTTCAACACGGCTACGGCCGTTGGCATTTTCACTAGAGAAGAAAGAATTTACAAGAGAGAGAGAGCGGGGTTAGGGGTGGTGGTGGTGGTGGTGGTGGATTATAACCCACTGGTCTTGTTCAAACGATAAAAGATCAGTTTAGAGAACTGCATGCTTCGAATATCCAAGGTTAGAATCTAATGCAGACTCTGATACCATTTTTCTAAATATATTCCTTACTAGCTGATGTACCCGGGATTCTCAGAAAGACTGTCTTTGTTGTTTTCCTAACTACAGTTAACTTAGGCCATTAAAAAAACGTCAGTAGTAATGTAGGGATTAAAAGCAATGTTATCATATCATATAAAATACTCGCTCAAATGAAAAACCGCACATTTTTTCACTTTCAACAAACAGTACTACGATGCCAATCTAAGAGTCCAAAGTTCCAGAGCTGGAATGACCAGGCCGCAGACAGCCATGAACACTCCTCTGCCATTATTTCGTTAAATATACACACTGCTCATTCCAATCAGTGCCTCAGGGTAGGGACTGAATAGCTCGAATGCTGATGAACCAGCGTGTTACGTACCAGTAATATCAGAAAATTTATGAACCAGAGGTGTGACATGCTTAAGAAGAAAGTTATCTATCTCCCCAGCTACTTCCCGCCAATATTCAGGCAGGCTGTTATACTCGGTACAACCGGGCGAGTTGGCCGTGCGGTTAGGGGCGCGCAGCTGTGAGTTTGCATCCGCGTGGTAGTGGGTTCGAAAGGCACTGTCGACAGCCCTGAAGATGGTTTTCCGTGGTCTCATATTTTCACACCAGACAAATGTCGGGCCTGCACCGTAGTTAACCCCAGGGCCACTTCCTTTCCACTCCTAGCCCTTTCCTATCCCATCGTCGCCATGATACCTATTTGTGTCGGTGTGACGTTAAGCAAATTAAAAAAAAATACTCGGTATACAGCAGTAATCCCATCTACCGGACATGACTGGTAACAGAAGACACAAAGCACATCACAACAAACAATGATCAATGTAATGGTATTGTTTTGCAATGTTATGAGCTTTCTGTATTGTAGGCGTTCACATTTAGTATTCTTTCGACCCCGTGATATTAAGGCGTCTTACGAAATTATTTATAGCGTGGACTGTAAATCCTTATCCTCTGACTTAACATAACGATTTTGATTAAATTCTGTTTACCCATTTTCTCGTGACTTAGCGCTGATATGCACTTAGCAACAAAAATTCAAATTCATGAATATATCTGTTATCATAACCGGTACGGTAAAAATGTATAAGACATAAATGATCGGAAATTTAATACTATATAACTTAAGTAATGTAGTATTTGTCGATAGGACCACTAATAACACAAATATTTGAGAATTAAATTTTAGGCCTTCCCCTAAACTACCATTCTATTGAGTTTGAATAAAATTATTATGGCCTAGATTGTATCAACTTATTTCCCGACTTTGTATACCGAAATTCGTTAAGATAGGACCACTAATAACATATATATATATATATATATATATATATATATTACCAGTTGCTTTACGTCGCACCGACACAGATAGGTCTTATGGCGAGGATGGGACAGGAAGGGGCTAGGAGTGGGAAGGAAGCGGCCGTGGCCTTAGGTACAGCCCCAGCATTTGCCTGGTGTGAAAATGGAAAAGCACGGAAAACCATCTTCAGGGCTGCCGACAGTGGGGTTCGAACCCACTATCTCGCGAATACTGGATACTGGCCGCACTTAAGCGACTGCAGCTATCGAGCTCGGTGAATTTATGTTTAGGCCTTCCCCTAAACTACCATTTCTTTTAGCGTGAATAACATTATTTATGGCCTAGATTGTAGCGACTGATTTCCCGACTTTGCATACTGATTTTCATTAAGATAGGACCACTAATAACATAAATATTTGAGAATTAAATTTTAGGCCTTCCCCTAAACTACCACTTCCCTCAGCGTAAATAGGATTTTTTTAATGCCCTAGATTGTAGCGACTTATTCCCGGACACTACATACCGATTTTCATTAAATTCTCTTCAGCCGTTTACTCGTGATGCGTGTACATGCGGACAGACACAGACAGACATTACGGAAAATTAAAAAGTGCATTTCCTTGCTACTGCGGAGACGTCTGATACAAAAATACCATCCTTTTTAAATTCTGAGCAATGTACAGACAAAACTCTTATTTTATATATATTAATACACCACATAAGAGAGATGTGATTGGTAACTTGCTTTTCTTTCTTAGTTTTCTCTGTCGATCCATGCCCTTAACAATATCATCTGTAATGTTCTTTCTCGACCCAATAATAATAATAATAATAATAATAATAATAATAATAATAATAATAATAATAATAATAATAATAATAATAATAATAATAATAAATAATAATTGCATGTGCTATTACAGACGGATGTGGACCCTAATAAACGAGTCACGTCGTTAAGTGTGATGGCTTTTACGGTGGGAAGTAATGTGTAATTGTAGTAGATGGAAGTGTATTGTATGGTTTATAAGTTCCAGGACTGTGAGGGACATATCAAACCCCTATCCCCAATAGCCACACGAATTAAACCTCACGCAAGTAAAACCATAACTCAACCGGGAATTGAACGCAGAACCCCATGGTCTAAGTGGCAGAAGGCCGACCATTAAGCCATTCAATAAGATACCATTGAAATGAACATTGTAAAACAAAGTTAGCACCATGCGTTATATAAGACATATAAATTCAACCCTGTTGATCTTCTAATTGAGGTCTACAAATCGGAGTTACATTTTGAAAACTTCACAAATTAATTTTTATAAGGAAGAATAAGAATAAGAAGACTTACATACAATCACCATAGAAATGCAAAAGTGTCTCTCCGCATATAGTTGGCGTCAGGAAGGTTATTTGGCCGTGGAACAGGACCAAGCTCGCGTGTATAAAAAAACCAAGCAGCAAGGAAAGAAGAAGGATTTCATATGCTTAACGTTCCAACATCTTTCGAGAAGCTTGATCGTCGGAACTAGAAAAGGTGATTTGGAAAACCACCAAATCTACCAATACCTGACTTCGACAATTATGCACTGATATTTACCCAGGCACAGGATCTGAACGTCTGAGTGTTTCGGGTAAGAAACCATGAAGGTTGATATTTTACTAGCATCAGTGATACCTCAATCTATTGGACACAGTGTGAGACGAGACTGAGGCAGGCACTCTAAATTGTATGCGATGTAGTATTATAAGTGTTTTTATTTGTTAATATTTTAATGTCGCAATTATTATAGTCGCTTCTTCTTCTTTCCGGCCTTACCTTCAATTCTCTTGCAGTCGTCACTTGTGTGTAGATTTGTTCCATTTTTACGGCCCGTCCGGACGTCAACCTCATGAGGAGGAATGTAATCACAATTGCTTTCTTCTGTGGTAGTTGGTAGTGTGTGTTGTGTTGTGTTGTGTTGTGTTGTGTTGTGTTGTGTTGTGTTGTGTTGTGTTGTGTTGTGTTGTGTTGTGTTGTGTTGTGTTGTGTGTATATGACGAGAAGTTTATTGAGACGAATACAGTCACCGAACCAGAGAAATGAACAATACACTGTTCAAACTCGCTGCCCAGCCGCGAATCGAACTTAGGACTGTTTGAACCGAAAACCAGAACGCTGTCCAAAGAGCCGGGCGTTTATTGTTGTTGTTGTTTGTTGTTTAAAGGGGCCTAACATCGAAGGTCATCGGCCTGGCCGTTTATTAACATCACTTATATTCGTGTAATTAGTCATCAAAGCAATGGCTAGCAGTGTACCTCAACGTTGGTGGTCGATTCCTTTTCATTCCTCCTCTGCGCAATAAGATGCCTCAGTGTATCAGTGGTAGTGTCCGACTTATGATCCGAAGTTCACAGATTCGATCCAGACTGAGGTAGATTTTTTTTTTTTTTTTTTTGCTATTTGCTTTACGTCGCACCGACACAGATAGGTATTATGGCGACGATGGGACAGGGAGGGGCTAGGAGTGGGAAGGAAGCGGCCGTGGCCTTAATTAAGTTACAGCCCCAGCATTTGCCTGGTGTGAACATGGGAAACCACGGAAAACCATCTTCAGGGCTGCCGACAGTGGGGTTCGAACCCACTATATCCCGAATACTGGATACTGGCCGCACTTAAGCGACTGCAGCTATCGAGCTCGGTGAGGTTGATTTTTGAAGGACGGTCAAAATTTTTGGCACTCCAAGCCATTATTGTTGTTGTTATTGACATGTTACAGATATGTGGAGGTGCACTTATTATCCGACGAAATTAAATTAGCCGCAGGAACAGCCCAATAGAGTTTAGTTTTCATTCCTTGACAGCAGCACAATCGAAATGTCCAAAGTACGTAGTAGACAGGCACAGTAGTAGATGGCACATTTTAGAAGGCCTGCAATTCGCTAGCTGAGGCTATATTGCAGGTGAGCAATTTGAAGTACGTTGCCTGTCTCTTTTCTCAGGCTGGCGGTTTTGTCAGAGAAGTTGAATAGAAGTAGAGAAAGAGTTTGAAGTTCGGATCAAATTTTATTCACAGACCAAAATATCCTTAGATTGCTTTGTTCTCAGAATAATTTTAATGTATTGGAGTGAAATATAGGGAAACTCAGAATGTCTTATAGATATAAAAAGAATGACTGAGCAAAAATAGATGGAGAAAAACAGGTAGATATTTGTAAAGAACAGATAAATTCTAAGATAAGAATGAATGCATTCGATGAAACTCTGGGAGTTAGAGGTGATGGGTTCATGCGAAGCAAAAAGGTAACAAAAGTTGAGCTAATGCTAGTAGACAATAGTTGAACTATAAATTTCAAGGTGAGTGATGTGAACATAAAAGACACTTGATGTTTATGGCTTCCCCAGAAGACGAAAACAAAACTACTCAGATTAATGCACTGTTTGTTCAGTGATTATGTACGGCAGGCGCCCTCTTATCCGGTCTGTTCGGGACCTAACCCTTGGTCAGATAAAGAAATGGCTGGTTAAATCGACAATATTAAAATGAAAGGTCTACCCAACACTTTATATGCTTAAATTTAAGGCATTTTATCATGTTTTGAACAATATTGCGAAACACATTACGCTTATAATGTTTGTTTAGTTACAGTAATCTACCATATTGCAAATTATTTAAACGTGAAAAGCTAATCATACGAGTACAGTACGAACACATTAACATAATCGTCCACCATGATACGAGATATTACATCCAGTTCATGGTCCAATAACTACATTTCTCACTTTTCATTACAATCATTATTACTATAGCAAACTTTTGATGAAATGGATTCTATCCTTCATTAAATTTCTGAAATCTACAATGCAGATAAAATGGTCTTAAAACAGTTTTAATGGATTGACTTGAAATAATATGTAACGGTTTCTTGCTTTATTGTGTCCAGTTATTATTTTGAGACGAAACCACGCCATTTCCTCATAAACTTAACCTCTATTGCAGAAATTTCTCATTACTGTTCAACGAGTGTGGGAAACCGGTAGCTACATTAACTTATGTATGTATTAAATCAATTCGTCAAGTAACTTTTAAAAGTACAACCTCTGCATGGCCTGCTAGTACGACTGCTGATCACGACTTGTTGGTAGAGGGTGGCACGTACTCAGCGTAACGACTTCCTCTGTCACATTACTTGGCATTCACAAACGGGTTCGCTGTCTGTCTTATTACATTTATGAGGTTTAATGAACCACGTTATAAATATCTGTAATCTTGGGTGAGCCGAGAATCAAACCCTGGACCACTCGATACAAGTGAGAGATGCTGCCCCATAACACGAAGCCGGCTATGTCGAGTACCTCCATTACGCGTAACATTTTCCCGGAAATGTGCTTATTATTATCATCATAAAGTTGATGATGACTATAAAAAATGTCCATTCTATCATTGTCATCATCTTAACTGTCTGTCCGTGGGGCCAGGGTTCGATTCCCAGCCAGTTCGAGGTATTTTGATCTTAAATGAACTTGGCTTAGGAGCTGGATGTTTGTGCTGTCCTTAACAGCCCTGCAATTCATACTCCACACACAATGACACGCTGTATCCTATACACGGCAGACGCCTCCCACCCTCGCCGGAGGGTCTGCCTTACAAAAGCTACACTAGGCTAGCAATAGCCGCACTAAGTTATTATTACTATAAAATGTAAGTATCAGTCTCTTCAAACTTAACGAAGCACGAGCTGGGCTTCTATGGTTCATTGTCTCAATAGAATGCTTAATGGGTAAGTATTTGCTCAACCAAGTAGACTTTATCAGATAACCTACCAACCTGTGGCAATGAGCTTGCATTAAGAAATGACATCGCCTTCTAATGGAGCATTTTTGTAACTTCTGAAGAAATGTGGAGTGCGCCAGGCCAGAATTGTGAAACCCTATGCAATAAATCGTGCATCGATAAATGAAATTTTGAAAACAGACATTATTGTAACCGCATGAGATATCCTATAGTTGGGAGTGTAATGTAAAAATATGTTTTTGCTCTTAAAATGCATCTTAGTATTGTATTGTCTTAGACAATGTTCAAGGTGATCACAGAGGATCCACGAAGTTACAAACTAATTATGACCGGAGCATATTCGAATACACGAGCTGGACAGACAAGCTTAAACTTTCTCTACCTATAACCAGGTCACAGCTCTCGAGTTAATAGTGCAAACACGTCTATATTCAGCATTTTATATAACATTTTGGATACTGACTTGAGAGTTACAAGTTCCTGTTCTCAACTTGGTCACATTTAAAATTTGCATATGCAAACATTAAGGTTAGTTGAGTTATATGCCAGTTTATTTGAAATATGCAGACTTGTACGTCGCAGGATAAAAATGTACATACTTGGCATTGCGCTCACGTAAAAAGAAACGTGAAACACGTGTCTTATTAGATCAAACACAGTGACTCGCAGGTACCTCCAAATAAATTCTATATATTATATTTCATACAACATCATTTATTTATTTGTTTATGTATTTAGTTAGTTAGTTAGTTAGTTAGTTAGTTAGTTAGTTAGTTAGTTAGTTAGTTAGTTAGTTAGTTAGTTAGTTATAAACTACGTATCGGAGACGGTATAGGCGAACTCGGTTGATCCGAGAGGACTTGGTTTCGATTCATTCAGCCTTCTTTCATTATACAGATAAATTATATTGATTTCAACCAAAAGTATTTATTTATTCATTTATTTTATTTTTTATTTATAAGAAGCCTAACCAGGGCGGTTAAATTGTACTCAGTTCATCGAGAAATAAAGTGATTTCGATGCCAGGAAAGTTTAGGAACGAATCTCCACTTCTGGAGAGGCACACGACTCTGTTCAATCAACCTATTAAAATGAGGGCAAAGGCGGTCGGGTGTAGAACTGACCTATATATCGCGCATAGCGGGGAGGTTACGGGTGGTGGAAGCCTTTATATTCCAGTCCTCCAAGGGCTTTTTGGCTTTTTACGGAGATGTATTGTTTTATTTCTTACTTCTCCCGTGAGGTGTTACCAGCTGGACAAAATGAATGAATGAATGAATGAATGAATGAATGAATGAATGAATGAATGAATGAATATTATTATATTTTACTAGCTTGTGTTTGAAGGCTTAGACTAAACTCCGAGAGAACGAAAGATAGGACTATCTCCTAAATTGTAATGGACTAATCGAGAGCTATATCAATGTCTCTCGAAGGGGGCCTATAGTATAATATAGTATAGTATAGTATAGTATAGCATTGTATAGTACCTCTATGTTCTCCTGATCCATATAGAAATCTCCCAATTAGACTATTCCTTGGAGAAAATATATTTAAAAACTCAGAAACAAAAAGGTATATAAAACTAATCTACATCTTACGACACGTGTATCTGCATAGATGAACTCCCCCTTCCCCCCGTCGCGGATAACCAGCAACCTGGGGGCGGAGCCTCTCTTACAAGCCGCCCATCTCATGACCAACTATCACTCTCTTATTGAGAGGGTCTATTGAGTCGTACATTGCGGTGGTGGCAATATCCCAGAGGCGCCTTTTGTTAAGCTCGTGTTAACCCAACACTGAAGGATGTGGTTGTGTATTGTACATCGAGTGCGGACAATCGGAAACTTCCGTTCATGTCTGGAGTCTATCTACAAGCTTCTACACTTGAACCAAGTCATTATAAGCCGTTTTGGCTATCTATGCTATAAAAGTAAACCAAAGCTATCTCCGTAATGGAAATGACGAAACTTGGAGGAGTTGAAGGAAAAGGCTTCTATTGTTCGTAACGTGAACTCTAAGTGAGCTAGATTGGGTAGATCTATGCCCAGTCCCATTTGCCACCAGGATTTGTTTAATTTATTTTCGCTATTTCTTTTACATCGCACCGACATAGACAGGTATCATGGCGACGGTGGTATAGGACAGGAACTCTGGAGGAAGCAACAGTGGCCATGTGGCTCAAACCACCTAGCCAACTCACTGGGTCACCTCAGGAATTGAAATGGTGCTCATTTTTTGGTGTAGACTGAGTAAACATCAGGAACACATACCACTGCAGTATAAGAAAACTCGGTTTCTTATTCTTTGACTTCCTGATGAGGAATTGAACCCTCGTTCTGTCTAAACTTGTCGTTCAGAAAATGTTTCAGTCAATTGTTCGACACCCCAGTGTTTAGGTTATCGCCCCATTAACTATAATATTAATTGAAGACTGCAAATTAAAAAGGGTAAAAGTTCCCCAATGGTGAACTGTACTTTTTGGGTGGTGAAAGGACCGTACGCTGTACCATGCTCAAGGCTGGAAGTTCATATTGTGCGTCTCCAGATAATTCACTATTGTAGCACTTTCACCCTTTTCCAATCTCACTTTTCAATTATTATTATTATTATTATTATTATTATTATTATTATTATTATTATTATTATTATTATTATTATTATTATTATTCAAACATATATTGTCTTGATAGCTATCAGGGTGACATCATCTTCCTCCTGATTTTCCTATATTCTATTCCTAGTATTTTTACGGGGAGTGTCAGTTCTATTTATCTACATTACAAGCTTAGTTTCAAATGAACTACTCTATGCTTCTATTAAAAACCTTGTAATTATCCTTCTATATATTACTACCATTTTAGCAATTGCTTCTATTACAGATCAGTACTTTTTAAATATACTTACAAAAATATGGACTTGCTATCTCTTGACCTAACCACTTCTTGTTTTGCAGATATTTCACAGTTTAGAAATTTGAAGGAAAATTCGTCAAGTTAATCACTTTGTCACTGCATTTTTCTTTTTCAAATTGTTTCAGTATTATCCTAGAAATGTATAGTACACGTCAAACTCTGTCAAACGACACCTTATACAATAGCGTGTGAGTATACTAATTTGGACGCGTATAACGTTCTTTCATCCTTGCTCTTTTAAGTCGTGTATTGCGTATTTGGATATGATTTCTGTTTTTAAGGTTGTTAAGATTTTTGTGGTATGAAGAAAATCCTGACATCGCCTTCCGCATAGTTTCCCCCTATTCTGGACCTGCGGGGTAAGACGTTCTCCGACAAAACAGAAAGCAAACGACAACAAGGAGGCGGACTAGGGAAGGTGAGAAGTGAAATAATTTGCCATTAGCCATTGCTTTCCTCACTAAGCCATAAGACCTTGAGTATCACCACTGGCCCTATGGATGACATCTTCCATACACACATACAGAAGGTGATCTGAATTCTACTACTTAAAACCACCCACATTTCAGCAGCTTCCGTACAATCACAGCCATAACATATGCCGAGATATTTTACTCCAGCCTGTGCCAATGGACGGATGAAAGAAGACTGCATCCATCAGTTCATCTTTGTGGTAGATATAACAGTAACAGGACCATGCTCTAGTTCATAAGTAGTATATAAACATGAACTAAAATTGAAATTTAATAGTCGAATGCCATAATTACTGGTCTCTCGCCAAGGTGACCGTAATTCCAATACCGGTCAGAGCATGTTGGGTATTTCAGTATGGAAAGTCATGCTCCTATGGTTCAAAATTCATTTTAATCAGTAAATCTAGTGGCTAACCATACGATGTCAACAGTCGCATAAAATTAAAAACTTGCTTTGATTACAGTATTTCCCAGTGGAAACTCAGTAGATAATGAGCATATGATTATTCAAAATGATCCGTCTAATACACATGTCATCTACGACAAATATGGCAAGCGCGCTTGATGCACCAACTTAACAATTGAGCGTTCGAATACACAGTTCTCCGCCGTCGTAAACCGAGATAAAGCAACAGTTACGTGAGAATGGAATTAGTGCTGGGGCATGGGTAGGGAGCAGAAACAAGATTGAGGGCGCCTGGCATAATGCGGGCACGCTTCCCGTCAATCAGATTTACATAGGAGGTTGCATAAACTGTGCCATATTCCCAGCCCCTTGCGCTTTGCCTCTTCCGTAGTCGACAATAAATGGATCACAGGTTAACACAGGAGAAAGATGCAAATTAGATTACTAGAGTCTCTTATTCTTCTTCTTCTTCTTCTTGTACAACATCCTCATTGGATGTCGGCTGTCATCAGGGTGATCTTTCTCTTGTTCTCAGCAACTTGGAAAAGATTGCGGGTACTGAGCCCATACCATTCTCGTAGATTCCGTAGCCAAGATATTCTCCTTCTTCCGCTACTTCTGCTTCCATCAATTTTACCTTGTACCTTGTACGATGGCAGAAGTAAGGAGGACATAAAATGCAGACTAGCACAAGCAAGGAAGAGCTTTCTTAAGAAAAGAAATTTGCTCACTTCAAATATTGATATCGGAATTAGAAAGATGTTTTTGAAGACTTTCGTGTGGAGCGTGGCATTGTATGGAAGTGAAACATGGACGATAACTAGCTCAGAAAGAAAGAGAATAGAAGCTTTTGAAATGTGGTGTTACAGAAGAATGCTGAAGGTGAGATGGATAGATCGAATTACGAATGAAGAGATACTGAATCGAATTGGTGAGAGGAGATCGATTTGGCTAAATTTGACGAGGAGAAGAGATAGAATGATAGGACACACCTTAAGACACCCAGGACTTGTCCAGTTGGTTTTTGAAGGAAGTGTAGGTGGTAAGAACGGTAGGGGTAGACCAAGGTATGAATATGACAAGCAGATTAGAGCAGATGTAGGATGCAATAGTTACGTAGAAATGAAAAGGTTAGCACAAGATTGGGTGGCATGGAGAGCTGCATCAAACCAGTCTTTGGACTGATGACTCAAACAACAACAACGTAAGATGAAGTTGTCTATATTTATGATTTCGAGTGATATGGCTGAAGTACTTAAGTTTCTTCTTTTTGATGTTGTGCATGACCTCTAGTTCTTTGTTCAAACTTTGAAGTACTTCAGTGTTACATTTCTGTCAACCCATGATATTCTGAGCAGGCTTCGGCAGCACATCTCAAAAGATCGAAGGTTTTTTTTGGTGGTGTTCGCTGTTAGGGTCACAGTCTCGGCACCATAAAATATGACAGAAAACACATAACACCGAAATAAACAGAGATGGAGATTGATCTTAAAGTCCCTGTTACAGAGAAGTTAGCTCATGCTCCTGAATGCAGTCCTTGACTGTTCACTCGGGGACCTAATTTTAACAGCACTGTTCCAGCGGTGATCAAGTACGCTTCCGAAATACTTAAAGCGTTGGACTTGCTCCAGTGATGTGCCAGATGCTGTCAAATTAAGAGGTTGAATGACATGTTTGCTTATGACCATTACTTTGATAATTACTAGAGTCTCACGGGACTAGATTCTCAGGACATGATGTCGCTCAGTGGTAGTGCTACGAGCAAGCAGCAGCATATTATGGAATTATTTTCTGCATATCGGCTCAGATGGGCCAAATTGTCCACACAGTTATTTAATAACTGAATAGCCCTTTCCGTATTACTACTCACAGTGGTAACCTGAAAATGGATAACATTTTAACTGAAGGTAAATGAAGCTCCCTTACAGAATATTTTAAGAGAACCTTATGTCCACTCACTGGACACAAGAACTTCAGTACAATTTTTTTTCCAAACATGTGGAAAGTAATAGGGGTGAAATATACACCCCAAAACAACACGAAAGTTCATATAAAAGTAATCCCTACAGTGGATCGTTTACGAAATACAGACCTTGAAACTTTGTACGAGAAATGTCGGTATATATCCTGAAATAGTACATCCCATATTGAGAAACTGTCACTATGTTGGTGTGAAAAGGAGATACTGCATTCTAATACAAGAAGTCCTGAAAGTTTTCAACAAGCGCCTCAATGCACGCCTCATCTTACCCCTAAATAGGAACTCTCCTCGCATTCTAATAACGAAAACATACTTAGCTAGTAAACGATCAGAGGACATATTTTCATAGGCGTACAATCCACTCCCCCCCCCACCCGATTACTTCCCCCTTGTTTGGCACACTCTGTATAAGTAAAATTGCCGACCCCGTTGTGTAGGGGTAGCGTGCCTGCCTCTTACCCGGAGGCCCCGGGTTCGATTCCCGGCCAGTTCAGGGACTTTTACCTGGACCTGAGGGTGGTTCTAGGTCCACGCAGCTTAGATGATTAGAACTGAGGAGCTGTCTGACGGTGAGATAGAGGCCCCGGTCTAGAAAGCCAAGAATAACGGCCGAGAGGATTCGTCGAGCTGACCACATGACACCTCGTAATCTGCAGGTCTTCGGGCTGAGCAGCGGTCGCTGTAGTGCCATGGGGTTTGGTTTGTCTTTGTATAAATAAAATTATATTTTTTCTGTACTCTAAAAAATTATTGCCTCTTACTTCGTTTGTATCTTGAGTAAAGTATGCGGAAGTCGAAATTAAAATCAGTTCAATTTTTATCTCTCTGTCTGCCTAGTTTGTTTGTTTGCTGCATCATGGGAAATTTCTTAACATAATTTCTCGAACCTGGGTATATAATATTAGGGATAGCCTGGTTGTGCACTAGACGGTAAAATCAAACCCCATGGCGCAGCAGTCCCGAAGGGCCATAGCCTACCAAGCAACCGCTGCTCAGGCCAAAATCTTGCGGATTATGAGGTGCCGTCTTCTCGGCCGTTATTCTTGGCTTTCTAGACTGGGGCTGCCATCTCACCTTCAGCTAGCTCCCGAATTGTAATCACGTAGGCTGAGTAGACCTTGAACCAGCCCTCAGATCCAGGTAAAAATTCCTGACCTGGCGGGAAATCGAACCCGGTCCCTCCGGGATAGAGGCAGACATGCTACCCCTACACCGCGGAGCCGTCGGACTAGACTGTGTGCTACACCATTAGTATTCAGTGACGTAGCAATAATGAAAATCAAAATACACAGCCTGTTTCCAGTCATTTGACTGGGTCAGGAATAAAATGAATGAAGGCCCCATCTAGCGGCGAGGATATGAATTGTGCCGGCTGCCGAAGCCTGTCGCACTTCTCTGGGGCAATGATTAATTAATTATTAATGAAATGAAACGATACTGGAGAGTGTTGCTGGAATAAAAGAAGACAGGCAAAACTGGAGTACCCGGAGAAAAACCTGTCCCGCCTCCGCTTCTTTGTCCAGCACGAATCTCACATGGAGTGTCCGGGATGTGAGCCCCGGAATCCAGCGGTGAGAGGCCGGCGCGCTGCCGCCTGAGCCACGGAGGCTCTATACGTAGCACTAATAAGGGGGTTAAATTATGAAATATCATATTTCAACATTAATACTGTTAAGACTGTGCATTATAAATAAGGATCAAAATGTTTTCCAATCTTTTATTTTTTTTCTTTACCTATTAGAGAAACGAATGGAGATATTCCAGTTTTGATTTTGATGAATGAACTAGGCTACAATATTCGAATCCCCGAAAACTAACCTACAATTGCATTAACCGAGGTGTGTTCTGTCTCTTCAGTTTCTCTAGATCAGGGGTTTCCAATTAATAAGGGCTCGAGGGCCACATTGGAAACCTTAGGCACGAACGCGGGTCGTACTTTAATAACAGGTCAATGTTCATAAAATTCCTCAAATAGAAGTACCAGTGTGAAACAACATGCATAGATCAAATGAAATGAAGGTTCAATAATATTAATTACCTTAAATACTATTTTGCATAAAAGAGTGAACTTTAAAATGAACGCTATTATACCAGAGACAATTGAATTTGGAGGGAGAGCAGCAAAGAATGTCAGTTCATTTTAATGAATATTTGACAAATGATAAAAGTGAAAGTGTATCTAAAGACAAATTGAAAATAATAACGAAGTAAATACAGAACTTAAAGGAGAATAATTTGATAGGAGTAGTGTGAAGGGAACAATTATATACAGTTGTAAGAGCCTAAAATCCCAACATTGTACTTCCCTCAAAATTTCTTCGAGTGTGCAGCAATGTGTACCAGCCAGTACTACCAATGAAAGAAGAACGAAGAATTGAAACCGGTTCTTACACCCATGGCAATTTGAGTACTTTTTTATATTCACTGCATGCTATGTTGCGTAAAATGTGTGAGGTTGGCATGGAGTCCAGAATTGGGTATGGAATATTTTTATAATATTTTATAAGGCCATTTTTATAATGGTTAAGACTTTGCACTGGCATTTGTGAGGGCTCATTTTCCGCCTAATTTTTTATTTGACCATTTTGAAAATAAAAACAATCTGTTCAGATCAAGTGAATACTTTATAAAAGGGAAATACGATTAAATAATGAATTAGTTCTGACTTGGGTATATCAAGGGTATAAAAATCAATACATTTTTGAACGAGCTATGAAACATTGGTTTGTAAATTTTCCTCACATTTCTTAAACTATTTGTTTGTTAAAGCTCTCGCGTGCCACCATTTGGAAACCCCTGCTCTAGATGGCAGGACTTCTAACCCGTCAACGAATTTCTCAATTTTTAGCAGAGTTTCTAAGACTGTGGCTCCATATTTGGCAATAAACAGAAGTTGTACACTGAATTGCCAGCTCTTGGTGTACTGGTAGCTTCTTTCGATCGCATTTTCTTTCTTTCTTTCTTTCTTTCTTTCTTTCTTTCTTGGAGGACTCGAGCTCGATTCCAAACCCATTCAAGGAATTTGGTCTTAATATGAGTGGTGATTTAACTCAGCTTTGTGAGATGAACTGAGGACCTCTTGTTATGAAAAACAGTGAACTCCTCCATGGAAACCAATCAATAGGGACACGGTGTCACTATCAATCACGTGACACTCCCGATATCTATAGGTCATCTGTCTGGGCAGCATCCATCTTGATAGACCCAAGGCCTTTCAATTTGTTACGAGGTTATTGTACATTAGATTGAAAAGCATTTGTACGTAATGAATGAATGAATGAAATATTTGACAAATATGAGTAAAAAAGTAGCTTTTTGGCTATTGAAATAATGAAATCGTTATAGAGTCGAAAAGATAGAAAATGATTATGACTACAGATTGAAATTAACGAATGGGAAGAGTGTCGCCATACTCTAACTTACATGGCTGTACACACAGAAGGCCCGAATGTTTGAACGGTCTCTTTCTCCTCTCTCTCTCTCTCTCTCTCTCTCTCTCTCTCTCTCTCTCTCTCTCTCTCTCTCTCTCTCTCTTTCTCTTTCTTTCTCATTCTGTCTGTGAGTGTCAATGAAAGACATGTAATCTAACATCTACGTTCACTTAACGTTTGAATAGAGCGTTACTTTTATTCACGTATGCAGTACTTAGCAAACAAGGTTCATTATTGCTGTAATAATAATAATAATAATAATAATAATAATAATCGTATGGCCTCAGTTACCGTGTGCAGACATTTCAATTTGACGCCATCTGGCTGTCTGCTCGTCAGTTTCGACGTTCCGTTTTACTCTAGGCCCCCACTAGATGGCAGACCGAGTAAACCGAAACTCTCTTGGGCGTCTATGGCTGAGATTTAATGAATTTTGTCGGGTAAACACCAAATGTGTCACCAGAGATCTTTTACATGCCGACATCGTACGACATGGAGTGTCGAATGGACTTTTTTCCGCCCTTCAAAAATCCGACTACCTCTGTCGGGTTTGAACCCGCTATCTTGGGATCCGGAGGCCGACACTCTACCCCGACACTCTACCGCTGATCCATAGAGGCAGCTATTATTGCTGTAATATGCAAGAACGTCAACAAGTTTCAAAGATGTACCCATTTAACGTTTATTAAATTTGGAAATATTCCTATGAGTTTCTACTTTGACCATACCTCATAGCAAAGCAGTGCTGTTTCCGTAGGCTGCAAGGAATGGCCAAGGATTTGTAAAGAAAGATAACAATGCGAACTCCGCAAGAAATCCTAAGGCAGCAGAAAACTTCTGAGGAGAGAATTGGAGGCACTTACTGCTTCCATTCTTCTCAGATTCCTTGATCTTCATACAAGTAGGAAAAAAAGTCATATCCGTACGAGCCATGCAGGCTGTGGGAAGGGTGGTATGTAAAGACTTTCGCTATCCGTAACCTCGGCCCTTGGTTGGGTAAAGTGGTTAGCTCTATGCCCGGCCGCCTTTGCTGCCATTGATATGAGTGTTGAAGTGGGGTTTAGCTCCGCTTGGCGAGACCAACTGAAGACTTCTTGCTCTGAAAAGTAGTGAACTCCCCCATGGAAGCCAATCAGTAGCGACACTCACATCAAGTACCAGTCTGGTTCTCATTTATCTTCATAAAAGTAACAAAAGGGTCCGGCTCTGTGGTGTAGTGGTTAGCGTGATTAGCTGCCACCCCCGGAGGCCCGGGTTCGATTCCCGGCTCTGCCACGAAAATTTGAAAAGTGGTACGAGGGCTGGAACGGGGTCCACTCAGCCTCGGGAGGTCAACTGAGTAGAGGTGGGTTCGATTCCCACCTCAGCCATCCTGGAAGTGGTTTTCCGTGGTTTCCCACTTCTCCTCCAGGCGAATGCCGGAATGGTACCTAACTTAAGGCCACGGCCGCTTCCTTCCCTCTTCCTTGTCTATCCCTTCCAATCTTCCCATCCCTCCACAAGGCCCCTGTTCAGCATAGCAGGTGAGGCTGCCTGGGCGAGGTACTGGTCATTCTCCCCAGTTGTATCCCCCGACCAAGAGTCTGAAGCTCCAGGACACTGCCCTTGAGGCGGTAGAGGTGGGATCCCTCGCTGAGTCCGAGGGAAAAGCCGAACCTGGAGGTTAAACAGATGATGAATGAATGAATGAATGAATAATACTGGGGGGAAATAATTAAGGTGTTAAAATTTCGCAGACATTTCCCCGTGTTCATTTCCCAAAACTTTTATTTTTCATAAGAATAAAGTACGTTATCTCATAAACTGACCCTCCGTGGCAACGCGCTGGCCTCTCACCGCTGGGCTCCTTGGTACAAATCCCGGCAATCCACGTGAGGTTTGTGCGGGACTGGATTTTCTCCGGATCTTCCGGTTCTCCCTGTCGTCTTTCACTGGAGAAACACTCTCCAATATCATTTCATTTCATCTGTCAGTCATTAATCATTGCCCTAGAGGAGGGCGACAGGCCTCGGCATCCGTGGCAAAATTCCTACCCTCGCCGCTAGATGGGGGCTTCATTCATTCCATTCCTGACCCGGTCGAATGACTGGAAACAGGCTGTGGATTTTCATTTTCATTTCAATCCCACAAACTACTGCATAAATAAACTTGGAATTCTTTGGCATATTTATAGGTTGTTTAATATTAAATCTGGTGAAAAATAACAGTTGCACTGCTCATAGAAATTGGGAAATATTAATAACATATTTTTATTGATTCTTGACATTTTAGAGGAAAAATTAAGGGAAACTTGAAAAACTAGACCAAGATGTTTTTGTTCTTAATGTGGTTTTTTTTTGCTAGTTGCTTTACGTCTCACCGACACAGATAGGTCTTATGGCGACGATGGGACAGGGAAGGGCTAGGAATGGGAAGGAAGCGGCCGTGGCCTTTATTAAGGTACAGCCCCAGCATTTGCCTGGTGTGAAAATGGGAAACCACGGAAAACCATCTTCAGGGCTGCCGATAGTGGGGTTCGAACCTACTATCTCCCGAATACTGGATACTGGCCGCAGCTATCGAGCTCGGTGTTCTTAATGTGTGTATTGTTCGGCTGCATGGTTAACTGGTTAGCATGCAGGTCTTTCGCACCAAGGTTTCGATTCCCGGCCGGATCGAGGATTTTAACCTTCAATTGATTATTTCCTCTGGCTCGAGGACTGGATATTTGTGCCACCTTCAACATTAGATTTCATTACAGGTAAGGCCCGGTACACACAGACGAGCAGGTTGCCTCTCGACGTCAAATATAAAGACTGCACGGGTTTTCTCCAAAGGCCGTACGCCATCACTATACCTCGGATTTGTAGGTGGTAATAGGTTAGAATGCAAAGTAATTGGGTTTGTTGTAAGTGTCATGCAACCTGTTGTACCACAATGTAGGAAAAGTAGCATGAATTCAAGGAGTTCGTAGGCTGTACCCCTAATATCTATGCAAATCTCGTACCATAACCGTTGTACAGTGTAGGGTATACTTGTTACTGGCATAAGTAAGTTTGCATTCTAACCTATCGGTACCTAATAATCCTGACTCTAGGCCCATCACTAATGTGTGTATGCTTCCTATTGTTGAAAGTTTAAGGCTTAGGAATTTGTTCGTTTACATGTTCTTAACAGTTAGAGGTGTTCGCTTCGAGTATTTTGACCATTGTGCTTCGTAAAGTGAGTTCCGTCATCTACATATATGTATTTTCGTTATAATGGTATCAGTGGCTCTGATGATAGCAACATAATATTGTAGTAGGAACAATGAGATATATAAGTGGGTTATGGCACCTTAATTAATGGTCATTTACTAGGCATGCATAAGATTACTAATAGTTATGAATTTCATTGGTTGCGTATTGAAGTGGGATTACAACAAAATTAAATTCTTTCAAGGTCCACCTGTTCAATACAATGACGTTTTAATGTGATTTAATGACATGTCAAATAGTCAAATGGTACTAGTTTCGGCATCTATGTGCCATCATCAGCCTTGAGTACAAATTAAAACAAGATATATATTCCTAAAACATCTAAAACACATTTTAACACATTATAAAATAACATACAATTAATGTGGTGATACATGAAATACGATAAAATTACAGTATGATACAATTGGTATGATATAAAATTCTTAAAATTCCGGCTGTTCGTTACATAATTCAGTCTCTGTGCATCCGGGATAAGTGAATTTTTACAGTTGTATGCTGTCTATGTGAATGACATTTGTTCCTTTAGATATTAGGTGGTTCCAGGGAAGTTTACTTTGATCATGTAAGATCGTGATGTATTTAGAGATGAATTCCCACTTCAATTTGAACCTGAAGCAGAAAATAGCTAAGTTAGATGTTGGAAGCAATGTATGGAAGTTACTAGAAACATTAGAATCGTTAAATGATGATTGACTCACCTTGAGCAGCATGTGAACGTGTTATTACACAGACGGAGCCGGACGAAGTGTGTGAGCAACGGTAAAGGAGGCTAGGGGAAGGCGAGGGGAAGGAAGGAGGCGGAGCACTTGCGGGGGAATGGAACTAAGGCGGGGCGGAAGGATGGGGTAGTGGGGGTAA
The DNA here is from genome assembly GCF_040414725.1 of Anabrus simplex. Lineage (NCBI taxonomy): Eukaryota > Metazoa > Arthropoda > Insecta > Orthoptera > Tettigoniidae > Anabrus > Anabrus simplex. Next base: position 549,924,079 of record NC_090265.1, on the reverse strand, counting down.
TTGACGGGAGTGTGTATTCCGGATTACTTGGAAAATCGAACTGTTTTTCGATAGTTTGGTATTTTAAGCCAATCGATTAAAAGATCAAAAAGGATATTGGGTTTCTCGTAAATCTCATTTAAATTATAATTGGGGTTAAAATATTGGTCGCAGTTGATGTAACAACTTTCAATGATATTCATTGTGGGTCCCTTGTTTACTGTTTGAAGAACTTCCATATCTTGTTCAATGTCGGTAAATTTGTGATTAGTGTCGTGCATATGTACACCCATGGCGGAGAACTTATTGTGTCTCATCGCGTTAACGTGCTCCGAATATCTAATCATAAAGTTGCGTCCTGTTTGACCTATGTAGGAGCTGCTGCATTCATTGCATTCTAGTCTATATATTCCAGATTTGGAATAGATACTGGGCGTATTGATTGATGCAGAGTTGTGTAAAATTTCGGAGGTTCTATTGTTAGTTTTGAATAAAATTCTTACGTTGTGTTTTCGGAAAAGGTTGGTGATTTTGTGGACGTCATTATTATAAGTGAAGGTGGTTGAAATATGAGTTTTTTTTCTTTTTCTTTTATGAGTTTGGTTTTAGGCCGGTTCCTATATTTGTTTATTATTTGTTCTATAAACTGCCTGTTGTACCCATTGAACTTAGCAATTGCCCTTATGGTATTACGTTCATTATTAAGATCTTTCTTTGCCATGGGTATGGCGAAGGCTCGATATACCATGCTATTGTATGCTGCACGTTTGTGCATTATGGGATGTATGGAATCTTTGTGTATAGTGTTAGCAGTTTGTGTAGGTTTCCTGTATATTTTGTAAGACAGGCCAGATGTATTTCTAATAATGGTTATATCTAGAAAATTGATTGCTTTATTGGTTTCTGACTCTAGTGGGAATTTAATGTATGGGTCAATATTATTCAAGTCTTGAAGAGTGGATTCCGCGTTCTTGATTGATTCATCCATAATGACGAATGTGTCGTCCACATATCTAGCCCACATGAGAATATTTGGAAAGTTGTTATTATTGATTTTTGTATGTTCTAAGTTATCTAAATAAATATTAGCCAAAATTCCTGATGAAGGTGATCCCATCGCCAGTCCATTCTGTTGATATATAATTTTGTCGAAAACAAAGAAATTATTGTTGATGACCAGGTTTAGAAGCTGAATGAAATCTTGTATTTCTAGTTTGCTAAGAGAACTATATTTACTTAGATTATTTTCAATGATTTTTGGAAGTTTAGAAATTGGTATGCTCGGGTACATATTTTCTATATCAAAGGAGTGGAGGGATTGGTTATGTTGTAGGTTTAATACCTTTAATTTCTCAATCAGTTCAGTAGTGTTCTAATGGATTTGTTGGAGAGAAAGTGATAATATTTTGTTAGAAAATTTTGAGTGAATCGGGATGCTTTGTAGAGTGGACTGGGTCTGTAGTTGATAATGGGTCGGATAGGAATATTAGGTTTGTGAATTTTCGGAAGGGCTTTAACTGTAGGAAGGCCTGGATTCATGGTTATCAGTTTACATTTTTCATGGTCTGTAAAAAGAAATGTTAAGTTCTTTAAAGTTTGCTTTAGTTGCCTCTCAACTCAACAAAAAACGAACAAGATTTGACTGAAAAACGAAATTTGTTTTTACATAAGAAAAAATCCCTCTTAAATAAACCCACCTTGAAGCAGCTCATCTGCTTTCTATAGCACAATGGAACATATTTCAAAGTCAAATTGGCAATAAATTGTTTGATATTCGTTCGCAAAAACAGCTTACTTTAGATAGAAAATTAAACATTTTAAAATAGAAGAAACAAACGTTTTCACTTGTAAATCAACCTAAAGAAATCAATTTGACAAAAAATATAATTGAGAAATTTCATCCCCTTGTAGTTAACCATTCCAATGTAAACTTTAATGAAGAAGAAATCGCCATTTGATCAAAAGGCCCTAACCAAAACTGGCCTAACATGAATAAAATAAACATAATGACTAACAGATTATAGAATCAGAAGCTACAATGAACAGAATGCCTTTGGAGAAACAAGACGAAATTAGATTCGAAATAAAAAGAAAACTAGATAAGATAGCCACAGCTGAAAACGTAAGTAGGAAAACTATTTCCATTAACTCTAATGACGACAAATTTGCCTCTGAACACAAACAAATCACAGAACTTAAAAGTAAAATAAAACATAATGACTTAATAATTACAAAGACAGATAAAGGTAAAGCTACCGTCTTAATGAATAAAACTGATTATGTATCCAAAACTAAAGAAATTTTCAACAACAACTTATTTAAAATAATCAAGAAAGATCCTACCCAAAAAATCCAGAGGCAACTAAAGCGAACTTTAAAGAACTTAACATTTCTTTTTACAGACCATGAAAAATCTTAACTGATAACCATGAATCCATGCCTTCCTACAGTTAAAGCCCTTCCGAAAATTGACAAACCTAATATTCCTATCCGACCCATTATCAACTACAGACCCAGTCCACTCTACAAAGCATCCCAATTCATTCAAAATTTTCTAACAAAAAATTATCACTTTCTCTCCAACAAATCCATTAAAAACACTACTGAACTGATTGAGAAATTAAAGGTATTAAAACTATAACCTAACCAATCCCTCCACTCCTTTGATATAGAAAATATGTACCCGAGCATACCAATTTCTAAACTTCCAAAAATCATTGAAAATAATCTAAGTAAATATAGTTCTCTTAGCAAACTAGAAATACAAGATTTCATTCAGCTTCTAAACCTGGTCATCAACAATAATTTCTTTGTTTTCGACAAAATTATATATCAACAGAATGGACTGGCGATGGGATCACCTTCATCAGGAATTTTGGCTAATATTTATTTAGATAACTTAGAACATACAAAAATCAATAATAACAACTTTCCAAATATTCTCATGTGGGCTAGATATGTGGACGACACATTCGTCATTATGGATGAATCAATCAAGAACGCGGAATCCACTCTTCAAGACTTGAATAATATTGACCCATACATTAAATTCCCACTAGAGTCAGAAACCAATAAAGCAATCAATTTTCTAGATATAACCATTATTAGAAATACATCTGGCCTGTCTTACAAAATATACAGGAAACCTACACAAACTGCTAACACTATACACAAAGATTCCATACATCCCATAATGCACAAACGTGCAGCATACAATTCATGGTATATCGAGCCTTCGCCATACCCATGGCAAAGAAAGATCTTAATAATGAACTTAATACCATAAGGGCAATTGCTAAGTTCAATGGGTACAACAGGCAGTTTATAGAACAAATAATAAACAAGTATAGGTACCGGCCTAAAACCAAACTCATAAAAGAAAAAGAAAAAACTCATATTTCAACCACCTTCACTTATAATAATGACGTCCACAAAATCACCAACCTTTTCCGAAAACACAACGTAAGAATTTTATTCAAAACTAACAATAGAACCTCCGAAATTTTACACAACTCTGCATCAATCAATACGCCCAGTATCTATTCCAAATCTGGAATATATAGACTAGAATGCAATGAATGCAGCAGCTCCTACATAGGTCAAACAGGACGCAACTTTATGATTAGATATTCGGAGTACGTCAACGCGATGAGACACAATAAGTTCTCCGCCATGGGTGTACATATGCACGACACTAATCACAAATTTACCGACATTGAACGAGATATGGTCGCTCTTCAAACAGTAAACAAGGGACCCACAATGAATGTCATTGAAAGTTGTTACATCAACTGCGACCAATATTTTAACCCCAATTATAATTTAAATGAGATTTACGAGAAACCCAATATCCTTTTTGATCTTTTAATCGATTGGCTTAAAAATACCAAACTATCGAAAAACAGTTCGATTTTCCAAGTAATCCGGAATACACACTCCCGTCAATTACCCCCACTACCCCATCCATCCGCCCCGCCTTAGTTCCATTCCCCCGCAAGTGCTCCGCCTCCTTCCTTCCCCTCGCCTTCCCCTAGCCTCCTTTACCGTTGCTCACACACTTCGTCCGGCTCCGTCTGTGTAACAACACGTTCACATGCTGCTCAAGGTTAGTCAATCATCATTTAACGATTCTAATGTTTCTAGTAACTTCCATACATTGCTTCCAACATCTAACTTAGCTATTTTCTGCTTCAGGTTCAAATTGAAGTGGGAATTCATCTCTAAATACATCACGATCTTACATGATCAAAGTAAACTTCCCTGGAACCACCTAATATCTAAAGGAACAAATGTCATTCACATAGACAGCATACAACTGTAAGAATTCGTTTATCCCCGGATGCACACAGACTGAATTATGTAACGAACAGCCGGAATTTTAAGAATTTTATATCATACCAATTGTAACATACTGTAATTTTATCGTATTTCATGTATCACCACATTAATTGTATGTTATTTTATAATGTGTTAAAATGTGTTTTAGATGTTTTAGGAATATATATCTTGTTTTAATTTGTACTCAAGGCTGATGATGGCACATAGATGCCGAAACTAGTACATTTGACTATTCGACATGTGATTAAATCACAATAAAACGTCATTGTATTGAATAGGTTGACCTTGAAAGAATTTAATTTTGTTGTATAAGATTAACAGTGAGCTGTATTTGATGCTTTAGACATTACATTTCAGAACTCCTTCACACCTGGTGAAAAAAATTTCGTCACAACATTTTTTAAATTGCTTTCCCGTGTAAGGCCGGGGAAGTGTTATATTGCAGTATAGCGTGGTGCGTGTATATTCCTCATTGCCACGTAATGACCACTTAGGCTATAATCTCGAGAAGGAACAATACAACCATCAATTGTAAGTTATCTGCAGAGGACAGAAAATCTTAGGTCTCTTATCATTACTTGGTAAATTAATGGGCAGCTACTTCAACGTTCCTACGCGACTTACGCTGTATATGCTTAGCATAGTCTATATCTGACCTTAGTGCAATTATCATACTGCAGTTATTAACAACACACCAGACACTTCCTGCTGTACACACTACTACGGTCATCGCAATAACACAGGTTATCATATAGGCCGTAAGATGTCTCTGACCACCAAGAATAATTACTTCGTGTGACTATTCTACGGAAGACCCTCCAATCAGGGTAGTGGTCTGTGCCGTGTATAAGAAACTGCGTGTAATTACTGTAGAGGTTGTGTGTGGGGTGAAGGTTGCAGGAATGTTGGCCACAAAAACCCAGTCCTCGTTCCACGTGAATTAACCATTTAAGATAAAAGTTCCATCACCCAGTCAGGAATCGAAGCCGGGACTCCGAGGCCCGAATTCCAAGACAGTAACTACTGGAGACCACTGCAGTCTTGTGCCTGTCATGAGCGTCGGTCAAAAGAAGTAATTCTTCAGAGAGTTTCATTACATTAACCATGCTACACTGGGCAGCAGTCGCCTTATACAGACGTATGCACTTTTCAAGAGTTACCCCTGGAACGGTTACAACCTAATCGCTCTCAATGTGTATTTTTAATGCTATTTGTTCGGGGCGCAAAACTTTGTTCACAGCTATGCTGGGAGATACACACATACATTCCTAATCTCGGTAATTTTATTTTTTCACCCTTTCTAGCCGACTAGGCCAAAGGGGGACTGAAATTGGACTTTAAAAATCCGGAGTACCACTATTCATCTCAGCGACCCCGAGAACAATGTATTCGATAATATTTCCGATTTTTATAATTCACCTCCTCCATTGGGGGTTCAAGGGGAGTCTTGCCACAGCAGAATATTTCACAGATAGTAAGTAACATTTGTACCATATGCTGGAAAATACACAAATGCATCCATAATTCCAGTTATTTTGATCATTTTATTTTTCATCCTTTCTGATCCCTAAGTCAAATGGGGCTTAACTTAGACTTGGAGGGTCACTATTCATTTCACTGACCCCTAAAACTTTGTATTCGACACTATTTTCCATTATTTTCATATCTCACTCCCCCCTTGCCCCCACTCTACCAAAAATGTGCTGAACTTGGACTTTATAAAAAGTCCGGATTGTCACTATTCATCTCAGAGACCCTAAAACTATGGATTCGACACTATTTTCGATTAATTTTGATCTCACTCCCCCTCCCACCCACCCCAAAGTGGACTTCAAAAAATTCCGGATTGTCACTTTTCATCTCGGAGAGATTGAAAAGTACGGATTCGGCACTATTTTCGATTATTCTTATATCTCACCCCCTCGTCCCCGGCTTAAGGGTGCTTGGGGTGTCTGTCTTACCCCCTCGCGGTTTGTCTCCTGATACTAAGTCACAAGTGTACCAAGTTTGGTTGAAATGGCATTTATATATATTCATATGGTGAAAGTAAGTATTTGTGTAAAGACTGAATTCAAAGGTTCTGCTTTTAACTGTCGGAATGCTTGGTAACTATATCTGCTTTGTTTCCTGCCTTTTGCAGTAAATAATAAATTGTCACGAAATTAAAGTGGTACTATCACTCCCATTTTGGCATCGCCGTCCGTTTGTGTGGTTTCCTATTAATCCATAACCTTCAGTGGTGCTGTATGAGGACTCAACCAACCTCCGTGATGATGACCTAACAGCGAGATAGATCAAACCGCCAACATTCTCTGCGAATATTTCAATTCAAATCATATGCACTGTATCACATCACAAAGAAACTATAATTTTCGCCGGAATGTTTCAAACGGACACAAGATCCAAGTGTTTTCTTTCTGTTCCGGAAGTTGCTTTTCTATCACTACTGATCTGCATTTAGGTCAGTCGCCCAAGTGGCGGATTCTCTATTTGTTATTTTCTTAGCCTTTTCTTAAATGATTTCAAATAAATTGAAAATTTATTGAACATCTCCCTTGGTAAGTTATACCAATCCCTAACTCCCCTTCCTATAAACGAATATTTGCCCCAATTTGTCCTCTTGAATTCCAACTTTATCTTCATATTGTGATCTTTCCAACATTTAAAGATACCACTCAAACTTATTCGTCTACTGATATCCTCCCACGCCATCTCTCCACTGACAGCTCGGAACATACCACTTAATCGAGCAGCTCGTCTCCTTCCTTCCAAGTCTCCCCAGCCCAAATTTTGCAACATTTTTGTAACACTACTCTTTTGTCGGAAATCACCCAGAACAAATCGAGCTGCTTTTCTTTGGATTTTTTCCAGTTCTTGAATCAAGTAATCCCAGTGAGGGTCCCATACACTGGAACCATACTCTATTTCGGGTCTTCCCAGAGGCTTATATGCTCTTTCTTTACATCCTTACTACAACCCCTAAACACCTTCATAACCATGTGCAGAGATCTATACCATTTATGTACAATGCCATTTATGTGATTACTCCAATTAAGATCTTTCCTTATATTAACACCTATGTACTTACAGTGATCCCCAACACGACAGTACGTTCACCCCATCAACGCAGTAATTAAAACTGAGAGGACGTTTCCTATTTGTGAAATCCACAACCTGACTATTAACCCTGTTTATCATCATACCATTGCCTGCTGACCACCTCAGAACATTATCGAGGTCACTTTGCAGTTGCTCATATTGTTGTAACTTATTTACTACTCCATAAAGAAGAACATCATCCGAAAAAAGCCTTATCTCTGATTTTACTCCTTTACTCATATCGTTCATATATACAGGGTGAAGCGTAATTCGCGCACTCGGGCGTCGCAGCGCGACTCCTCACATGCCAGCAATAAAAAAATATATCTTACAAAATTTCATCTTGCGAGTATATCCGGCAGAAAAACGACGTTGAAGATGAGCAATCTGGCAACACTGTAACCACATGTAGGGTAACTACGTCTGTCAGCAGAGGATAGTCGTATTGTACAGTTGGTGTAATGGATAGAGTTTTGGTTTAGCATGCAGAAGGTCGAGTGGTCGATCCTGGGTTGAGGCGTATGTTTTTATTTCGTAAATGTAGTCCAGGTGGTATGGTATCTGGCATCTTAATCGTCAACAGCGATTGCAGCGGGTCCTCTAGAAACCATTTGCACTTACATACTACGATCCTAGAAATGGACAAACAATCGTTTTCATTGCTCAGCTTTAAAAGGCGCCCTTTCCACGTCGTGGGTGTGAATTTATTCGCACCACTTCATCTACTAGATGTGAAACCTGTTTTCTTTGTACCCTCCTCCAATGGTCCCATAGATTAGTTACTCGGTTACAATTTGTATGTGTTATCACCATGGTCCCAATAATTCTGCCATTCAACATTGCGTGTTGCGTCTGGTAACCGCATGCTCTTTAGTACGTATCTTAATGTATTATTATTATTATTATTATTATTATTATTATTATTATTATTATTATTATTATTATTATTATTATCTTAATCTGTTTACCCTCCAGGGTTGGCTTTTCCCCCGGACTCAGCGAGGGATCCCACCTCTACCGCCTCAAGGGCAGTGTCCTGGAGCTTCAGACTTTGGGTCGGGGATACAACTGGGGAGAATGACCAGTACCTCGCCCAGGCGGCCTCACCTGCTATGCTGAACAGGGACCTTGTAGAGGGATGGGGGGATTGGATGGGACAGGCAAGGAAGAGGGAAGGAAGCGGCCGTGGCCTTAAGTGAGGTGCCATCCCGGCAGGAGAAGTGGGAAACCACGGAAAACCACTTCCAGGATGGCTGAGGTGGGAATCGAACCCACCTCTACTCAGTTGACCTCCCGAGGCTGAGTGGACCCCGTTCCAGCCCTCGTACCACTTTTCAAATTTCGTGGCAGAGCCGGGAATCGAACCCGGACCTCCGGGGGTGGCAGCGAATCACGCTAACCACTACACCACAGAGGCGACTATTATTATTATTATTATTATTATTATTATTATGTTGTAAATGTAGGATACATGTGACCTTAGAAACGGTGTCTTACTGTATTATAGTAGGTAATGTCAGATGGAAATTATCGAATAAAAAATGCGCCTCAACCCAGGATCGAACCATCGACCTCCTGCATGTCAACCAAAAATTCTACCCACTGCACTAACTGCACAGCACGACGAGGATGTGCTGACAGCGGTAGTTACCCTACATATGGTTACAGTGTTGCCAGATTGCTACTCTTTAACGTCCGTTTTCTACCGGATATACTCGCAAGACGAAATTTTGTAAGAGACATTTTTTTATTGCTGGCATATGAGGAGTCGCGCTGCGACGCCCGAGTGCGCGAATTACGCTTCATCCTGTATAAGAAAAACAAAAGGTCCGATAATACTGCCCTGAAGAATTCCCCTCTTAGTTATTACAGGTTCAGATAAAGCTTCACCTACTCTAATTATCTGAGATCTATTTTGTAGAAATATAGCAACCCATTCAGTCACTCTTTTGCCTAGTCCAATTGCACTCATTCTTGCCAGTAGTCTCCCATAATTAACCCTATCAAATGCCTTAGACAGGTCAGTCGCGATACAGTCCACTTGACCTCCTGAATCCAGGATATCTGCTATATTTTGCTGGAATCCTGCAAGTTGAGCTTCAGTTGAATAATATTTTCTAAACCCTAACTGCGTTCTATCGAACCAGTTATTAATTTCGCAAACATGTCTAATGTAATCAGAAAGAATGCTTTCCCAAAATTTACATGCAACGCATATCAAATTAACTGGCCTGTAATTTTCAGCTTTATGTCTATCACCCTTTCCTTTATACACAGGAGCTACTATAGCAACTCTCCATTCACTTTTTATAGCTCCTCCGACCAAAACATAATCATATAAGTACTTCAAATATGGTAATATATATATGAAATCTTATCAATTCCAGCCACTTTTCTAGTTTTCAACATTTTTATCTTATTTTAAATGTCATTGCTATCATATGTAAGTGTTCATACTTCCTTAGCATTAGTCTCCTCCTCTATCAGGACATTATCGTTGTAACCAACAACCTTTACATACTGCTGACTGAATACTTCTGCCGTTTGAAGATCCTCACATTCACGTTCCCCCTGTTCATTAATGATTCCTGGAATGTCCTTCTTGGAACCTGTTTCTGCCTTAAAGTACCTATACATACCACTCCCTTTCTCACTAAAATTTGTATGACTGCCAATTATGTTTGCCATCATGTTATCCTTAGCTGACTTCTTTGCTAGACTCAATTTCCTAGTAATTTCCTTCAATTTCTCCTTACTTCCACAGCCATTTCTAACTTTATTTCTTTCCAGTCTGCACTTCCTTCTTAGTCTCTTTATTCCTCTGTTATAATAAAGTGCGCCTTTACCATTCCTTACCACCTTTGTAGGCACAAACCTGTTTTCACATTCCTCAACAATTGCTTTAAACCCATCCCAGAGTATGTTTACATTTTTATTTACCGATCATGTTTACTTTTTAAAAACTGCCTCATGCCTTCTGTATCAGCCAGATGTTACTGCCTAATAGTCCTACTTTTAAGACCTTCCTTTCTATCACATTAATTTTAAACAACGACAAAAGCGGCTTCGTGATCGATAATAATAATAATAATAATAATAATAATAATAATAATAATAATTGCTTTACGTCCCACTAACTACTTTTACGGTCTTCGGAGACGCCGAGGTGCCGGAATTTAGTCCCGCAGAAGTTCTTTTACGTGCCAGTAAATCTACCGACACGAGGCTGTCGTATTTTAGCACCTTCAATTATCACCGGACTGAGCCAGGATCGAACCTGCCAAGTTGGGGTTAGAAGGCCAGCGCCTTAACCGTCTGAGCCACTCAGCCCGGCAAATCGTGATCACTAATACCATATATTACTTCGGTTCCTCTTTAGAGTTCATCTGGTTTTATCAGCACCACGTCCAGAATATTCGTCCCTCTGGTTGGTTCCATCACTTTCTGAATCAGCTGTCCTTCTCTTATTAAATTATTTGCCATTTGTTGGTCGTGATTCCTGTCGTTCGCGTCGCCTTCCCAATTGAGATGTGGTAAATTGAGATCTCCCGCTACAATCACATTCCTTTCCATGTCGTTTCTCACATAGCTGATTATCTCATCAAATAATCCTAAATCAGCGCCAGCGTTATCCTTTCCCGGTCTACACACTCCAACGACATCAAGTTGTCCATTATCTCTAGAAATGAACCTTACACATAGAATTTCATGTTTCTCATCGACTTTTTCGTAGCTTACAAATTTTTCTTTCACCAGAATCGATGCTCTCCCTCCTACCATTCCTATCCTATCTCTACGAAATACACTCCAGTTCCGTGAGAAAATTTCTGCATCCATTATATCATTTCTCAGCCATTATTCAACTCTTATTACAATATCTGGTAAGTATATATCTGTTAAATTACTTAATTCTATCCCTTTCTTTACAATAATTCTACAGTTCAACACTAACGCTTTATGTCATCTCTGCTTGTCTTCCAGATACCTGTATGCTTATCACCGCTCCCTAGACCACCCCGTTTCCCTGAATGTACCGCCCTATAACCGATCTAAACAAATTTTCTAGCTTATACGTAACGCTGTGGTTTAAGTGAGGGCCACCTGAACACAGATCCCTTTCTCATACACACCCATTAGGATTTAGAAATCTCATTCCCAGTTTCCCACATACCCACTCCATAGTCTCATTTAAATTCTCCATCACCTTCCATTCAGTATCCCTCCTACACATTATTCCACTGATAACAATCTCCTCTTTCTTAGACTTCACTCCTGCTGCATTTACAAGATCCCACACATCCCAAACTATGTTGGTACTTGCACCTCCTTGTCTTACGTTGTTGGTACCAACGTGAAACACTACCACCTTCTCCTTTCCCTCCTCCTTCTCTTCTACTTTCCTGAACATCTGCCTCAACCTAATTCCTGGATAACACTCTACCCTGGTTCCCTTTCCTCTACACCTTTCCCCACATGCCTAACGATGGAATCCCACATGACCAGAGCCTCAACCCTACCCAACTCATTTGAACCCCTCCCTTCCCCGTCAGCCCTATCTTTCCTAACACATGCAGAAGCTACTTACTCATCCCTTTTCTCCCTTCCATGACCCTGCTCCACCTGTCTTTTCCTATCCTCTTCTCTGCATTACCCTTTCCTATATTTTCCCTTACTTCTACTTCCACACACCTCAGCGACATTTTCCCGTTCCTTATCTTCCCTCTTTGTTCTTCTTGAAGTGACTCGTACTGATTTCTCACAGACACCTGTCCTGAATTCTGATCCTGAATAGAGCCCTTATCCTGCAATCTCCATTCCCTTAGAACATTAGACCACCTTTCTTCTACAACATTGTTTGAGGGAGGCCTACCGTCCCAGCATTTTTCTGGTGTCATCAAAATGGGAAACCACGGTAAACCATCTTCAGGGTTACCCACAGTGGGGTTCGAACACACTATCTCCCGAATGTAAGCTGCCAGCTACAAGACCAAAACCGCCTAGCCAGTAGTACAGTGGACGACAATGGGTAGAAGAAAGAATGTTACACATATTTTTTCCTTCCTTTTGATCTTCCACCTGCTGAATTTAAGATGCACTTACACATTCATTATTTCAAATCCTTACTGCCTGCCTTTTATGAAAAAAATAATTTTACACAATCACGACCACTAAATCTATCCTCGAGAGACACAGTCGAATCTTTAATGTTGAAATGATATGTCTTCAGATACATCTGCTGTTCAATAACTGGATTACTATAAAACAACTTGACGATACCACCGCCTTACCATAGGATCGAGACGGTGGTGGGAGATACCCAGCCAATGCCACAAATGGACCAGTAGTTAACATCAAAGAGTTGGGTAGTTTTTCTCGTATGCTGAACAACCTAGAGAAATGGTTAACGCATTCGTTTAGGAGGATTCGAGTTTGAGTCTGGAGGCCGGTCATATTTTCAGCTCCTTAGGATCACGACGGCTTTTAGAGAGTCGGTCTGTGTGGTGCAAGCGGTAGAGTTGCTAGCTTCCTGAGCCCAGGTTGATGGGGCACAGTCCGCTGTTATTTTAAGGTGCTTAAATATACCAGCATCGTGTCCGCAGATTTGCCGGCATGTTAAAGATATTCTACGAGACAAAGTTCCGGCTCCTTGGTGTCTACGAAAACCGTAAAAATAGTTGATGGAATATATAACCACTACTGTTATTATTATTATTATTATTATTATTATTATTATTATTATTATTTTAAGACAAACAATTCTCTAAAACCATTTCTAGTTTCGTTTTTATTCGTATTAAAATTAAATTATATAAATTTAAGGATGAAGTGCAATATCTCTACTCATTTGTGAAAGGAATTAATTAATCGATTGATCAATGATCAATCCATGTCCCGTCACGTACCCTGATATTACCTGCCAATAAGTCTCATAGTCTCGTGTTGTATTTTACGATCAAGCTGCAAGGATCAGCACGGTTTTGTGTACATTATGCAAGGGAACGTGGATTACCCGCAATCGATATATTACTCTGACGTTTAGCTTAGAAAATGACATCTGTTACCTTAACCAGACCACAATTCATACACAGACTTCAGTCCATAAGCTCTAATATTGAAACTTAATGAGGATTTGGAGAGGATCGCTGTCATTTGGTAACAATGTTCATAATGGTATGCATAAAGACAACCAACATCATCCTCCTTTACCATGACCCGTTCCAAACGAACCTTCCTATATGAATCGGAATCGGCGTCGATTTCTATTTATTTGCCTTCCGCAGAGAAAGAAAGCTCCAGGACATTACTCTATGTTAACGATGGATGCAGTTATTGCTAATTCAAATGGCTGAACTAGAGTAGCCTACTTTATGTCCGACTCCTATGCTGAATGGTCAGCGTCGAGGTCTTCGGTTCAGGGAGTCCCGGATTCGATTCCCGACCACGTCGGGGATTATAATCGCGTCTGATTAATTATTCTGGCTCTGAGACTGGGTGTTTATGTTTGTCCCACACTTCCCTCTTCATATTCAGACAACAACCACACTACCAGCCACCACAGAAACACGCAATAGTGATTATATCGCTCCACATAGGATTTGTGTCAGGAAGGGTATCCGGCCGTAAAACATGAATAAATCTACATGTGCTACACAGTTCGCATCCGCGACTGCACTGGTGTGGGAAAAACTGTAGAAGAATAAGAAGAAGAATTTATTACTGCTATTGCTAGCCTGGTGCAGTGTTTGTAAGGTAGACCCTCCGATGAGGGTAGGAGACGTCTGCCGGGAATAGGAAACTGCATGTTAGTGTGGTGGAGGTTAGTGTTCTGTGTGATGTGTGAATTGCAGAAATAATGGGGACAGCACAGATATCCAGTCCCCGAACCAAAGGCTGATTATTGTAGCCGCGAGTTTGAGAGAAAGCTCTTGGCCTGCAGATTTGCAGAGTGTCTTTAAAAGAACACCAGTTCCTTGCCGTATATTTTGAAATTATTAAAGAAAACGTAGCATTCTGATTGGCCAAAACGCTCGCCAGTAGTTCAAGGCCGCCTGAACCGTGAGAGTGCTGAGCGTCGCCGTCGGTGCGACATAAAGAAAACTGTAGAAAAAAGCACAAGAAATGTTGTATCATGTCTTATAGGGCTTCAGCTAGTTATTGTTAATAGTTCAACGTTCCATTAACACATCAACGGTTTTCAGCGACGCAAAAATGAGAAAGGGTTAGGATTGGGGAGGTATCGACCGCGGTCCTAATTAAGGTACATCCCCACTATTTGCCTTGCGTGAAAATGAGAAACCACGGAAAACCACATTCAGAACTGCCGACTGAGAGCACCCCCCGAATGCAGGCTCACAGCTACGCGATCCTAACCGCACGACCATGTCACCCAGTAAAGGAATTAACCACACGGGAATCGAACCCACAACCTCAACCGAGCTCGATAGCTGCAGTTGCTTAAGCGCGGCCAGTATCCAGTATTCGGGAGATAGTGGGTTCGAACCCCACTGTCGGCAGCCCTGAGGATGTTTTCCCGTGGTTTCCTATTTTCACACCAGGCAAATGCTGGGGGCTGTACCTTAATTAAGCCATGGCCACTTCCTTCACACTCCTAACCCTTTCCCGCCCCATCGTCGCCATAAGACCTATCTGTGTCGGTGTGACGTAAAGCAACTTGTAAAAAAAACTGAATCCCGTGACCTATGTCCAGGATGCTGAGCAGTCTGCTATCGAGTCGGACTATAATATAGTAATAGAAATAGTGGATTTGAGAGTGTTCCAGAATAAGTACAGTGTGTTGCTTTTATAACGTACCAGACAGAACAATACTGACCTTGGAAATAGACGTAGATACACTGACTGACAGAGCAAATGCAACACCAAGAAGGAGTGGTTCGAAAGGGATGAAAGTTGGGGAAAAAACAGAGACGGCACGGACGAATAATTGATGTTTATTTCAAACCGATATGCAGGTTACACAATGCGCACGGCATCGACTCAGTAGGATGTAGGACCACCGCGAGCGGCGATGCACGCAGAAACACGTCGAGGTACAGAGTCAATAAGAGTGCGGATGGTGTCCTGAGGGATGGTTCTCCATTCTCTGTCAACCATTTGCCACAGTTGGTCGTCCGTACGAGGCTGGGGCAGAGTTTGCAAACGGCGTCCAATGAGATCCCACACGTGTTCGATTGGTGAGAGATCCGGAGAGTACGCTGGCCACGGAAGCATCTGTACACCTCGTAGAGCCTGTTGGGAGATGCGAGCAGTGTGTGGGCGGGCATTATCCTGCTGAAACAGAGCATTGGGCAGCCCCTGAATGTACGGGAGTGCCACCGGCCGCAGCACATGCTGCACGTAGCGGTGGGCATTTAACGTGCCTTGAATACGCACTAGAGGTGACGTGGAATCATACGCAATAGCGCCCCAAACCATGATGCCGCGTTGTCTAGCGGTAGGGCGCTCCACAGTTACTGCCGGATTTGACCTTTCTCCACGCCGACGCCACACTCGTCTGCGGTGACTATCACTGACAGAACAGAAGCGTGACTCATCGGAGAACACGACGTTCCGCCATTCCCTCATCCAAGTCGCTCTAGCCCGGCACCATGCCAGGCGTGCACGTCTATGCTGTGGAGGCAATGGTAGTCTTCTGAGCGGACGCCGGGAGTGCAGGCCTCCTTCAACCCATCGACGGGAAATTGTTCTGGTCGATATTGGAACATGTTTTTCTTGCACATGCTGAAGAATGGCGGTTGACGTGGCGTGCGGGGCTGCCACCGCTTGGCGGCGGATGCGCCGATCCTCGCGTGCTGACGTCACTCGGGCTGCGCCTGGACCCCTCGCACGTGCCACATGTCCCTGCGCCAACCATCTTCGCCACAGGCGCTGCACCGTGGACACATCCCTATGGGTATCGGCTGCGATTTGACGAAGCGACCAACCTGCCCGTCTCAGCCCGATCACCATACCTCTCGTAAAGTCGTCTGTCCGCTGGAAATGCCTCCGTTGACGGCGGCCTGGCAATCTTAGCCATACACATGTCCTGTGGCACACGACAACACATTCTACAATGACTGTCGGCTGAGAAATCACGGTACGAAGTGGGCCATTCGCCAACGCCGTGTCCCATTTATCGTTCGCTACGTGCGCAGCACAGCGGCGCATTTCACATCATGAGCATACCTCAGTGACGTCAGTCTACCCTGCAATTGGCATAAAGTTCTGACCACTCCTTCTTGGTGTTGCATTTGCTCTGTCAGTCAGTGTATTTCTCAAGCAGTAATAAACTCATCAACTCATTTGAGATGTGGTGCTACAGTATTTCATGCTGAGTCCTGCCTGAAAGAGCTGGACATCAGTGTGTCAGTGAAGAATTTTTCAGCTCTTTGATCACATCATTCGACGCAGAGAAGAGAGCCTTGAAAAACACATTATTTCAGGAAATGTGCCTGGTAAAATTGAGCGTAAACGAGGACTGCAATCAAGACATCCCTCATACAAGCAACTCATCTGGCAGAACACCGCAAAGAATAGAAACTGATAAAAAAGACATATCCTCAAAGATCAGGATCCTCAGGATTTAGGGAACGGTAAGATGAAGACGAAAGGTAAGGCGGTGTATTTTACAGTCAGATCATTGTGTCCTCAGAGCCTCCGTGGTTCAGGAGGCAGTGCGCCGGCGTCTCACCACTGGTTTCCGTGGTTCAAATCCCGGCCACTTCATGTAGGCCTAGGATTTGTGCTCAACAAAGCGGAGCCGGGACATGTTTTTCTCCTGGTACTCCGGATTTCTCTGCTACCTTTCATTCCAGCAGCACTCTCCAATATCATTTCATTTTGTCTGTCATTTTATCTGGGCATCAGAGGAGTGCGACAAGCTTCGGCATACGGCACAATTCCTATCCTCGCCGCTAGATGGGGGTTTCATTAATTCCCTCCCAACTGAGCTCGATAGCTGCAGTCGCTTAAGTGCGGCCAGTATCCAGTAATCGGGAGATAGTGGGTTCGAGCCCCACTGTCGGCAGCCCTGAAGATGGTTTTCCGTGGTTTCCCATTTTAACACCAGGCAAATGCTGGGGTTGTACCTTAATTAAGGCCACGGCCGCTTCCTTCCAATTCCTAGGCCTTTCCTCACCCATCGTCGCCATAAGACCTATCTGTGTCGGTGCGACGTAAAGCAAATAGCATTCCCTCCCTGACCAGGTCGAATAACTGGAAAATGGCTGTGGATTTGTATTTACATAATTTTGTCCCCAGAAATGACTGGCAGCAGAATATAGAATAATATAGCCTTACTCTGGAGTGCAATAGAGCAGAATTAACCGCAAATGTTGCGGATATCCTACATATTAATTTTGGACATCTTATTCTCACTATAAGGAAGAACATTCGTCAACAGGACACTATTCTAATGGGGTAGAGATGTGATTGACTTCTATTCACCACGTAACTCTGTTGTGAAGGGGTTGTTTCTGAATTTCATCACGCGCGCATGTTTGTGTGTGTGTGTGTGTGGTCATCGCCAGGTTTTACATGTAGGCATTTTTCTTTTTCTGCCTATGTGGTTTTGTCCTGACGCTTATTACCCGATTATACCGCTATTATATCGCCGCTCGACCGGTAAAAGGTTGTATCCCACAATACTCTTCCTATCCATTATTCTCCTTAAGACTGGTCACGCCTCCCAGCCACATATGGATACGCAGTCCATCAGAACAATGTCCGTTGTGTTCGTTTTCCTATGTCGACGATTAAACGAAAATGAACCTTACATGCATTGTACACTAGAAGTGCGTAAATACGCAATACAAACGTACATTCCTACAGTACGGTACTGTAAGGTTCATTTTCCTTTACACAAGGGCATAGGAAAATGAACACAACAAAATTTGTTCTGATGGACTGCATATCCATACGTGGCTGGGAGGCGTGACCAATCTTAAGGAGAATAATTGATAGGAAGAGCTTTGTGGAATACAACCTTTTACCGGTCGAGCGACGATATGGAATCACCACATCTTGCCTGGTAGCATGCTGAGCATGGGGACGGGCAGATACTTCCTTTAGTATCAGAGTTCCCAATCCTCCCTGCTTTCTCTTCCTTCTTAGAACTAACGGCATGTCTGAGGCGATGTAGAATTGAGCTGAGGGGGGAGAGGACTTCGCAACACCCTCCCCCCCCCCCCGAATAAAAATGCAGTGGTTATACCTATTCCAGTCATGAGCTCGGGCATGAGTGCTGAACCCAGTTTGAAGATAAGGAGACAAATGGTGCACTGGAGAACATTGTTGGCATTGTAGGTGTATATAATCAGCCACTTTTGCCTATTTTTCATTTCGTTCCATTTGTCATCCGGCATCTGCAGCCGCTTGCTTTCGTAAACTTCTGTTTGCTTACGTATGACGTAACGTCATTAGGAGCGCTCACAAGCCAGGTGTGTAAGGTCAACACTACGCTGTTTGCAGCGACCCATATGTCACTTAGGATATCTGTGAAACGAATTTTCTGTCTCCCTACATCTCTCCTCCCGTCCTGTATCTCACCATACAAAATCTTCCAAGGTTACTTCCTTACTTTTTAGTCAGCAAAGTCTCAATAACTAGTGAATTTGTCCTTGCACTGCATCAGTATTTTTGACATAATCATTCCGCTTGATGCAAAGGATTGATCTCAAGCGTTTCAAGTAGAAAACGGTCTAATATCTCCACATGCCTTAGGAATTAGGCCTCGCATCCGGGAGATAGTGGGTTCGAATCGCACTGTCGGCACCTCTGTACCTTAATTAAGGCCACGGCCGCTTCCTTACCATTCCTAGTCCTTTCCTGTTCCATCGTCACCATAAGACCTATCTGTGTCGGTGCGACGTAAAGCAAATTGTGGAAAAAGAAAAGAAAAAAAAGAACTAGGTGGTCACCCTTCAACATCAGACACATTCGTTAATGTCCATTGACCGAGCGAGTTGGACGTGCGGTTAGGGGCGCGCAGCAGTAAGCTTGCATTCGGGAGATAGTGGGTTTGAACCGCACTGTCGGTAGCTCCGAAGGTGGTTTTCCGTGGTTTCCCATTTTCAAGTTAGGCAAATGTTGGGGCTGTACCTTAATTAGGGCGACGGCTGCTTCTTTCCCACTCCTAGTCCTTTCCTATCCCACCGTCGCCATAAGACCTGTCTGTGGCGGTGCGACGTGAAGCGAAAAATGCCCATTGAAATGATACTGGAGAACAGACATGTAGCACTAAATCATTGGAGGTGTTCAATGAACAAGACACAAGATCGGCTGTGACCAATGAACAATGACCAATGACCAATGAACTGTCCTGGCGTTTGTCTGGAGGTGAAAAGGGGAAACCTCAGAAAACCATACTGAGAGAGAAATTCCTTGAAAATCGGCCAGAGTTGAAAGATGGCAAGAGAGAGATTATAGACAAAATGTTCAGGAGTCATAGAACCTACCTCCTACGAGCCTCCAGTTTCACTCTGCGCTCTCTCAGTGGTGAGACGGACCATGTGCCTTCACTTCACTAGCCGATCAAATGGTGTGACGTAACAACTACAATGCAAATGCATAGAAATTCACAGTTTGTGTTCTGTGAACCGCCTTTTTAATTTAAGCGAACGGTTGGTCCTACTTTATGTAGCAGGTCTTTCCTAGTCTCTCTAGTTCTAGCCAAGCCGACGTATTCGGACAAGCTTCGTATATGGCACAAAATCCAGCATCTCTCATCCAAGTTTCTCTATCATTCTACTTACGCTAAACGTCTTTCTACTTATTCTTCTTCTGGAAGTGCCATATCCTCAATGGAGGTTGGCGGTTAATCTGGTCCAGTCCTCCCTACTAACAGCTGCTCTAAATAAGCCAGATGAAGATGAATTGGACCACTGGCGCAGGTTTAAAAACTATGAAACGCGCCGGCGCCCAGGGGCTCTTCTTCTTTTTACATTTCTTTGAATTACGATGTATAGTAAGAGGTATTTCTCATTACGAATAATATGGCCGAAATATGTTATCCCCTTCCTTTGATTGTCTACGTTGTTTTCTCCTGCGCTACATAATCATGTAGTTCGTTACGTAATTCACTCAAGCTATTCTGAGCAAACGACGATAGCACCAGAGCTCATACGAATTTAACACTTTAATTATTACGGCCGTCAATGTCCACGCCTCCGCACCATAAGACAAAGTCGAGAATACATAACACTGAAGGAGTCGGATTCCAAAATGAAAGTTTAAGTTCAGATTACATGACATTACATCCGATAGAATGCCGCTCATACTTTTTCAATTCGGATTTTTATTTCTTGATACTGGTCCCGTTTATCATTTAGTGAACATCCTAAATAATCTTTCCTCAGTACTATTTCCTGTCGTTTCTCATTTATATAGATCGGATTATAAATTGCCACAGCCCTAACGCATGACCATCTATTTGGTTTCCAGGATAGGAATAATTTAGATTTAACCGTTATTTTGTTTTGGCTAACAACTGCGTTGCTGAATTGTACTGTCCTGGTTCACTTATTGAGAATGTTATGGATATCCCTGACTTCATGGAACTACTGTTATTAATAGTTTAGTATTCTTGATATTATGTACATATGATCGCGTTCAGATGAAGCCATAATGACATAAATGATCTACATTTCGGCAGTATAACCCAACTAGACGCTTAATAGCAAATATAGTCCAGATACAAGTGCAAAACACCCCCATTTAGACAACGGTCGGTCACACCAATTGCACACCATTACAGTGATAACTCCTTTTGTGGATCAGTGGTTCATTGCCGGTCTCTAAGTTCCAAGATCATCCTTTCAAACTGGCCAGTGGTGGTATTTTTGACGTCCAGAATAAACGCCCATGCCATACGATGTTTCATGTAAAAAGAAATTCTAGCGACATTTTTGGTGTTTACCCTGTATAAGTAATTAAAATCCAGCTGTGGGTCACCCCTTTGAATGTCAAATTTTCTGGCATCTGGTAGAGTAAAATTTGACATTCAAATTTACACACAAGGAGCTTAAATGGCGTCAACACGGTAGAAGAGGCCATACGCTGATGGCGATTATTATCATTATTACTATTATTGTTATTGCTATAATCATTATTATTATTCTGGTGACGTCTCCTGAAAGGGATTTGGCAACCATCACCGAGTACGTTTTCATATTTTGTGTTTCACGACAAGTTGCTTGACGTCGCACCGACGCAGATAGGTCTTGTGGCGACGATGGGACAGGGAAGGGCTAAGAGTGCCAAGGAAGTGGCTGTGCATTTGCCTGCTGTGGAAATGGGAAACTACGGAAAACCGTGTTCACGGCTGCCGATAGTAGGGTTTGAACAAACTATATCCCGAATGAAAGTTCACAGCTGCGAGCCCCTAACCACACGGCAAACTCTCTCGGTTTTGTGTTTCCATTTATTGTTATTCAAAAATCTTTCTAACCAATTCAATGTTTGTAATTTTAGCTGGATGTGCGTGACTTTTCATTTCATATACATATTTCGAACTTCGTTTCCGTGTCTTGCCCCACCAACGTGAAGTTTATGATTACTGTACTGTATATTCTAAAGCCAAACGTCAACGAGTGTCCTATATTCTTTCATACCACAACCAGAATAGCCTCACCAGCTATCAATCTTCATTATCAGCATCAGTTGTAACAACGGCTAATAAGTTGGTACCAAACGGCGGTAAATTTCAATCCATCAATAATTAATCAAGCAATCATTCACTGATCTGCATTTAGCGCTGTCGCCCAGGTGATAGATTCCCTATCAGATTTTTACCCGATCTTTTCTTAAATTTGAAATAAGTTGAAATTCAGTCGGTCCAGTCCTTAATTCCTCACCTTACAAAGGAGTATTTGCTCCCATGTGTCCTCCTGAATTCCAAATTTATCTTCATATTATCATACTTCCTACTTTTAAAAATTCCATTAAAAGTATTCGTCTGCTAATGTCATTCTATGCCATCTCACCAGAGACAGCTCGGGCATGCCGCTTAGTCGACCAGTCGTCTCGTTGTTCCCAAGTCTTTCCAGCCCAATACTTGCAACATTTTCGTTACATTCTTTTTTTTCGGAACTCTTCCAGAACAAATCGTACTGCTTTTGACTGGATTTTTCCAGTTCTCGAATCAAGTAATCCTGTTAAGGTCCCATACACTGGAACCACGCTCTAATTGGGGTCTTATCAGTGACTTATATGCCCTCTCCTTTACATATTTATTACAACTCATGAGTACCCTCCTAACCATATGAAGAGATATGTAACCTTGACTTACATCCTCGTTAATGTTATTACCCCAATTATGATCTTACCTTATATTAACACCTAGGTACTTACAGCGATCCCCAAGAGGTACTTTCATCCCATCAACACATTAATTCAAACTGAGTGGACTTGTCCTCTTGATGAAAATTACGACGTGACTTTTCATCCTGTTTACCATCATACAGTTCTGCTGTCCATCTTATAACTTCGTTGGGGTCTTTTTGCAGACGCTAACAATCCCGTAACTTATTACTCTATACAGTATAACATAAATAGTTCAAGCTGCTCCTAGCTCTTTAATACAGCGAATATTTGCTGTTCTGTATCTTCTGGATCCATGAAATATGCAGGATTCTTTTGTTAGACTGGCATTTCGAAAGCTTTAAACGTTCCAAGGAAGCCACGGGGAGAGGACATCCTATTTCACTTTATGCCAGTACTAACCAAAATAATTTATAAGCATACCTCCGTGAACCTTTAGACGGAGACAACGTTGTTGAGTAGAATTCTTACTCGGTTAAACATTCGCCTATCTGCTTCCCTTCCATAGGGAATTTATCTTTAAGGATGCGAAATCTTTTTTGTCGATGAGAACTCTCAGAAAACTTATGCTGTTATTCCTAAATCGCATATGCAAGGTCCTGCTTTTAAATAGTTGTCCACTAAGGTTCCATGACATTTTTGCTGTGGCAGTTAATAATAGATTTTGATTACACTTCATTGTTGTCTAGCCTTTGAAGCACTGACAGACACAGTCTTCTGCATTAGTCAAAGAAATAATTACCGCCCGGCTGAGTGGCTCAGATGGTAGAGCGTAAATTTCCTGAGACTAAGTTGGTGAGTTTCATCTCAGCTCAATGTAGTAGTATTCGAAGATGCTCAAACATACCACATTCGTATTGGTAGATTTACCGAAACGTAAATGATCTCTTACTGTACTAAATTCTAGCACTTCAGTGTCTCCGAAAGCCATAACAGTAGGTAGTGGAACGTAAAACCAATAATACAATTATTAGAATGCAAAGAGCAGAGATAAACAAGGTTTTGAGTTCTAATTTAAACTGGCCATAGCGCTTACTGCACATGTTTACGATTTTTAATTTTTTTAAATATGCATGTGCCTTTGCTGGGGATGTAGTGTTTACAGTGCACTATGTCTTCTAGTATGGGCTAGAGCAATTTTGTTACTTTCGTTGATCTGCCTCAGATTTATCCTTGGCTTTGACAAGATGAAAGTGACTGAGGTATGAGTGATGCTAGTAATGCCAATCCTTATGCAGCCAGTCCCTGCTATGAATGGTGTGAAAATGTTGCTCATAGGATCGGTTGGTGCACGCATTTCAGTGGGCTTGGCAGACTGATATGTAATAGCAAATTCTGGCTTGGTGAGGAAAGCTACGGGAAACTACCTCACTCGTCATTTCCCTAGTACATATCTTCAGTAATGCCTAGGCCATCTATCACAGCTGATGGCCAAGCTGTTGAGGATCCAATCAGCCTTCGGGCCGGTGACTAAACATACATATACATCTGTAATACTATACATGTACGCGGCAACAAATACACTGGATGCGAGATTTATTTGTAGAGTTGAAAGGTGAGTAATGTTGAGTCTTTCAGATTGCACTGTCAGGAACAAGAAAGACGTCAAATTCAACTGGAAATGTAGTTTAATTCTCGGTGAGCTGAGTCATTATTGAATATTGAAGCAGTGGTGTTATTATGGATAAAAGTACGAAGTTTAATGGTAGTATTACAGCTTTTAGAATAATATCGGTGTCATCGAGCGAACAACCCATAAAAACGTATGGCAAAGTTTGTCCATGGACGAAAAGAAGTTGAACAAGGTGAAATTATTATTAACTCTATGTGTTTTCCCGAAATTGAAAACAGATTTTGTTGATGGAGTGAAAATTAATCAACTACCAGACAATATTTTATTTCGATATTTATGTTCGCAAAATTTCTATATCAAGGCCCAAAAAATGTACAATTACCCCTATGAGCAGCTGGAATTAGTACAATGCACACTGTTTACAACAAGTTTTAGTTCACCATCATATCGGGGTAGCATGCCTGCCACTTATCCGGAGGACCCGGGTCCGATTCCCGGCCAGTTCAGGGATTTTTACCTGTATTTGAGGGGTGGTTCGAGGTCCACTCAGCCTACGTGATTAGAATTGAGGAGCTATCTGACGGTGAGATGGTGGCCCCGGTCTAGAAAGCTACGAATAACGGTCGAGAGGATTCGTCGTGCTGACAACAGGACACCTCGTAATCTGCAGGCCTTCGGGTTGAACAGCGGTCGCTTAGTAGGCCATGGTCCTTCGGGGCTGTTGCGCCGGAGGGTGGTGTGTGGATATATCGCTAACATTCAGGCATCTTTGCAAACGTGTCTTGCAAGTGAATTTCATGAATCTAGTGGTAGTGACTGGCTTGTGTTTACATAATAGACTGACTTCTTGCATACATTGCATGTACGAAAAATGCCGTGCGATAATAAAATGCCCTGATAAAGAGTGATGGGAACAATTAAAATGACGGCTTAGAACCAACAATCTAACACGCAATTTTCCTTCAGATTCAACTGGACCAAGTATGATAATGTCGTTTTAGACAGATCTGCAGCCCAGATGTTTCGAAAGGAGTCGCCATGTATTTTCGAGAAAAATTGTGGGAATGCCACCTAAATAAAAATAGATACCCAAAAAGTTGATTTGAGATATAATTTATAGTTTAAAAAATGTATAGCCTATTTTAAATTCTTTTTGAAAATTTCAGTTTCATTCTTTCCAGCTTCTATCGTACATATGGCTTCATGCCCGATATCTACGACTGGTGTTGGTGATTATTGTTTTAAGAGAAAGTACAACTAGGCAACCAATCTCTATATAAAACTAATCGGAGGAAAAAATGGAAGGGATCCGTCACTTCGAAAAATGTAGGTATCGGCCAGAGAAAGACAAGGGTCACGGAGAATGCGAAAATTAAAGACTCCGTATGCCTCGAATGCTCTAATATTGTCAGGGTGGGAGAGAACAAGAGTTGACCAAGAGAGGTTGGTTAAATTGATGAAAATAAGGAGCCTGACACAAGTAAGCGGATGTGATTCCAGGACTCAGCTAAGGTACCCGTGGTCTTCAACCCACGCTCCCAAATTCAGAGCCCCTGGGACCCCTTTTAGTCACCTCTTACAACAGTCAGGGAATACCGTGGATATTATTCTACCGCCCTACCCACAGGGGGATATCTACCACTAGTGAACGATCAACGATCTAGTGAAATGACATGTCTACTTTATCATTATAAATGTGACTTTACTGCATTACAGATAAAATCGTGGTTTTACTTCTGGAGATGAAAAGTACAAACTTGACGAAATGTAATTCGCAGTCATTACAGGTTAAAATCCCAAAGAAATGAGACGTAGAGAGCACTCTTTTTAATCAAGCAAGATATCTGAGCAGACTACACACTCGATTAAAGAGTCTTCAGCCTGCCTGCACCTCAGAATTATCGTGATTAATAAAAAGCCTGCCACTGCTCAGACGAGGTCTCTTGTCTCGCAACTACGAGCGATTCTTCTTCCTTTCTTTGAGAACACACATCAAAGAGAACCCCCCTCACTCTCACACAGACATGAATGGAATTCACATTTCTGAACTGAATAATGTTTGTGGATGTTCAAGTGTTTCACGGCATATTTGTTGGGAGTATTTTTATTTCGTCAATTACTTCTCTACCCCCATACATCTTATTGTGTCCCATCGTTATAATTCTTAAGACAGGCGTGCTGAGTGGGTCACACGGTTGAGTTATCCCAACTTTGCAGGTTCGATCCAGTGGTATTTGAGGATGCTCAAATACGCCAGCTTCGTATCATTAGGTTTACTGGCACATAAAGGAACTCCTGCGGGACAAAATTGAGACACTTTGGCGTCTCTATAAGCCGTAAAAGCTATTAGTGAGATGTTCTTTTTTAATTTGCGTCGCACCAAGACAGATAGGACTTATAGCGACGATGGGATATGAAAGGGCCAGAAGTGGAAGGAAGTAACCTTGGCCTTAATTAAGGTACAGCCCTAGAATTTGCCTGGTGTGAAACTCGGAATCCAGGGAAAGCCATCTTCAGGGCTGCAGAGAGAGGGTTTGAACCCACTATCTCCCGAATGCAAGTTCACAGCTGCGCGCCCCTAACCATACAGCCAACTCGCTCGGTTTATTGAGACGTAAAACCGTTATTATTATTATTATTATTATTATTATTATTATTATTATTATTATTATTATTATTATTATTATTATTTACGAGAAATGTAGTGGTGGTAGTGGTTTTTAATGTCGAACTTATTCAGACAGGTCGTTTGCTGACGATGAGATGGGATTGGACTAGGACCGGGAAGAAAGCAGCCGTGGCCTTAATTAAGGTACAGCTCCAGTACTTGCCTTGTGTGAAAATGGTAAAGTACAGTTAACTATCTTCAAGGTTACCGTAGTTACAAAGGCCAGTTTTGATGGTGTTGGTGGTGACGTTTGTTTTAACCTCATCAGTCCTGCAGAGAAACATGAAATATCATCATCATCATCATCTGTTTACCCTCCAGGGTCGGCTTTTCCCTCGGACTCGGCGAGGGATCCCTCCTCTACCTTCTCAAGGGCAGTGTACTGGAGCTTCAGACTCTTGGTCGGGGATACAACTGGGGAGAATGACCAGTACCTCGCCCAGGCGACCTCACCTGCTATGCTGAACAGGGGCCTTGTGGAGGGATGGGAAGTTTGGAAGGGACAGACAAGGAAGAGGGAAGGAAGCGGCCGTGGCCTTAAGTTAGGTACCACCCCGGCATTCGCCTGAAGGAGAAGTGGGAAACCACGGAAAACCACTTCCAGGATGGCTGAGGTGGGAATCGAACCCACCTCTACTCAGTTGACCTCCCGAGGCTGAGTGGACCCCGTTACAGCCGTCATACCACTTTTCAAATTTCGTGGCAGAGCCGGGAATCGAACCCGGGCCTCCTGGGGTGGCAGCTAATCACGCTAACCACTACACCACAGAGGCGGACAACATGAAATATTTCAATAAAAAATTTTGATGAAGAAGCTATTGAGCCAAGGACACATGACCTTATCAATAAATAAGTTTTCTGTTCAATTTCCAAATTATGGAGAAACTAGCTAGGCCTGTATCACATATGAAATTTCAGGACTAAACTGTGACAAAGATAATGTCAATCAAGTAGAGACATGTATATAGCATGAAACCAAGTCCAAAACATTATTGCTACACATTTTAAATAAGGAATTCAACTATTCTGGATATCATATAGGATACACCAGAACAGGATGCTAAGAGGAGGTACAACTAGGCAACCGTCCCCACTTAACATCAATCAGAAGAGATAAAGGAAGAGGGTGATGGAAAGGGTCAAACGGCCACGTGTAGTGACTAGTTTAAGAAATAGAATCTTTCGCCTAATGTTAAGCATTGTAACACAATATCCTTTTCATTGCTAAAGCAAGGAATGAACACTGCTTGTACTGTACAATCCGGGAGAAATACACTCAAATTGGCTTCTCAGGTAAGAGACCTAGGTGTTATAATTGACTGTAAACTGACCTTCTCTGTTCATATCGAGTCAATAAAATCCCGAGCTATGCGTAGTCTAGGCATTCTTTACAGGTTCACTGAAATTAATGATATTAACACATTATTGAGTTTTGGTCTCTATTTGGTCTTCATAAATTACAAATGTATCTGAACTAAATAGTATTCTTAACTTTTTTACTCGCAATCCTGTTTTTAAGAACACAGCTAAATCTTACATCTTGAACTATCTGGGTATACTGGACCTGAGAAGCCGTTTACAGTTCTCCAATCTTTGTTACCTATATAAAATAATCAATGGCTATGCCAAATGCAATACTCTTCCAACGTACTTCCCTATACACGTTCTCCCCCCGCATACTCATCATGTGTCTCGTCCGCGCCTAACCTTACAACAACGCTCTATCTTCCACCGTCTCCCTGCTTTTGTTAGCTCACTACCCGATATCGACATATTCACACCATTTGCATCCTTCAAACACTAAATTAAAATATTCCTTTGAAGTTCTTTTCTGGTTTCCGTTTGATTCCGTCCTTCCAACCGATGAACTTGCTTCTTGCTAACTCTGTAATCGACCCTGCCATTTATCGTTGCAATTCTTCTTAAATTACCATTGTTGTGAATTTACTGTCGATACTTAATATTGTTATTTATACGGAGTGTTATCGTCATCATCATCATAATCATCATCATCATCATCATCATCATCAATGTCCCACTCCAGTCGTCCGGGTGTGGTTAACAAGCCTCCTCCACTCCTTTCTGTCCTTCCACTATTCCTGCTCCATTACTTCCGCCACATCCAATCCAGCTTCTCTAATGTCCTTCTAAATCGAATCCATTCACCTTCTTCTCGGTCTTCTAACTAGTCTGTTTCCCTTAACTTCTCTTTCCAATTCCCTTCTTGCTACCCGTTCATTTCCCATTCTTTTTACATGTCCGAACCATCTCAGTCTTGCTTTCTATATCTTCTGTACTAACGGTTCTATATTTAGCTCTTCTCTAATTTGAATATTTTGAATTCTCTATCTTCTTGTCGTTTTGACCTATTTTCTTAAAAATTTCATTTCTATTGCTTGGATCTTACTCTCTTGTCTAGTCCTTATGTTACAATTGGTATGAAATATTGTTTATATAATGTTAATTTCTTTCTCTTGGGTACTTTGTCATCCCATAGAAGCTCTCTGACTTGATGATAAAATTTTGTATCTTTATTTAGTCTGTTATTAATTTCAGGGTTGATTTCATTACTTCCATTAATAATGCTACCCATTCTCTAACCGTTCTTAGTCTATGTTCACTTAGCTTCTCTTTTTCTATTTTCCACAGTGCATGACTACAGTTATCTTTTTACTAATTACGATTCCAAACTCCTTCAGATTTTCATTCCAAACGTCTAGTCTCCTTTGTACTTCCTTTTCTCCCCTTCCCCAAATCACCACATCATCTGCAATTACTAAAGAATTCACTACATCACTACTGGTACTCTGTTTTACACGTTTTATGATTTCATCCATCAATAAAATAGACAATAATGGCGACAGTGCACTTCCTTGCTTGAAACCTTTTTCTGTATAAAATGTTCCAGAGTCAGCACTCCCCACTTGTACACTGCTTTTACTCTCTTGATACAACATTT
This sequence comes from Anabrus simplex, assembly GCF_040414725.1. Lineage (NCBI taxonomy): Eukaryota > Metazoa > Arthropoda > Insecta > Orthoptera > Tettigoniidae > Anabrus > Anabrus simplex. Next base: position 549,894,148 of record NC_090265.1, on the reverse strand, counting down.
TTATCCTGTTAATTAATGAATTTGGTACATTCATTTTCAGTAGGCATATCGTAATATACTTATTTTTTAATTTGTTATATTATTAGTTTGCGACAGGCTTCGACAACCGGCACAATTCCTATTCTCGCCGCTATAGGGGGGCTTCATTCATTCCATTCCTGAGCCGGCCGAATGACTGGAAACAGGCTGTGGATTTTCATTAATGTAAAGTGGCCCTCCATCGGATGTATGTAAAATTATATATATATATATATATATATATATATAAAAGTAAAATTATTCCTAGACCACGTAAATCTAATATGGGCAAACTCAGAAGAGAATAAGTCTTGACGAGGAGAAGTCAGATAGGAGCATTGGGCAATTTAATGGAAGCATTTCCAAACATATCTAGGGCATTGTAGACACCAACATAACTCCAAATTTGAGATCTCATGCGGAGTTACACCTCTTACGAGAGGCGAGGGGTACCGTTCGTGTATGCTTTGTTTCTATCCACAGGGGAGAGGGACCATTTTTGTTTCTATGCCTACTACTGTATTGCTTCCCTTGCCTTCTATTGCCGAGCCCATTATTTTCCCTCTTCTTCATTCACGGCACGCAACTCCACCCTCAAGTGTGGTTTCTGCGCGCAGTCTCATGTAGTCTGTTCTTCCCTAACGTAGCCTTTACCGCATCATTACGTAGGCCCTTCTGCACCGAGGAGCGAGTTGGATACGCGAATCAATCCGTGTAGCTGCAAGCTTGCATTCAGGATGTGATTGGTTTGAACCCCACTTTCGGTAGCTCTGAAAATTATTTTCCACGATTTCCCATTTTCACATCAGGGATGTGCTGGGGCTGTACCTTAATTAAGGCGATGGTCACTTCCTTACCAGTCCTAGCATATTCCTCTCCCATCATCACCATTAGACCTCTCATGTCCTCCATGTTACACATAACATACACTAAGATCACACAGTTTTCATTGCCATTCAGGAAGGCCGGCCAGAAGACAAACCGATGCTACGATAAATTGAGGACCTGGATACAATAACAGCTTTGGTCTACTTACGCTGTTATTGTCAAACATCATTTTAAAAATTCTGGAACCCTGTCCTATCCGACAAGGTGTCTTAATTCCCTCTGCAGTTCCTGGAGGCAAGGATATGACAGAAATGAATTGCATGCGCTATGCTGTAGTTACAAGGAACAAAAGCGAGTCGGAGAAAATGTTGAATACTAGTGTAATTATGCGAGGGAAGAGCACGTAATGAATCTAATTTATAAAATTGAATAAGTCAGTTAGTGATGAAAAAGAGATGAATGAAAATGTTACACCTATCTCTAGATGGAAAAGGGAAAGGAAAACTCCAGTAATTCGAAAAGAAACCTTGTAAAACACGAGCGAAACTGAGGCAAATAGTTCGTTTCCCTCACAACGGGCAACGAAGTAAAGAAGAACCGGGTTATATGAAAAAAAAGGAAAAGTCTTCCAGAAACAAGGAAGATCAAACGAGAGAAATAATCCCTGGTGTTTTCTGTTACAATGATTTAAAGTTAATACAAACAAGTTGTGATAGAACATACGTCATACCCTCGCACTGTATTTAGAAGTGAGAGATATTATTGTCAGTATTCGATTTTATTATTATTATTATTATTATTATTATTATTATTATTATTATTATTATTATTATTATTATTTCATTTGTACGTTTATTCTTAACATGTTAAGCTGGAAGGTCTCCATATGTGGTATGAGTAATTTGTTTTGTACAGACGGATGGGAAAACAGTGGGGAATTACAACTCGGAAAGTTCTGTTAGTCATGCGGACATCCCAGAGTCCGAAGAGGTGGCCTTGTTGATGTTGTTGTCATGAGATCCGGAAGAGGTTCAGGGCGTGGTCTGGACAAGAGAATCTACTCGTGATTGTATGTCCAGGATTAATCTAGAGAGGAAGGGGCAAGCTGAGGTCTATATAGGCATGTGATCAAACGGCGAGAAGCATACTGTACTGGACTTCAAACTTTGGTGGAAGACTTGACTGGAAACAGCGGAAGAGAGGAGATGTAACGTTCGTATAACGTGGTCTTAGTATGTTTCTTAACTTTGGCAATAACCTACAACTGTGGAGTGCTTAGGAACTTAGTATTGTATCACTTGTAGCGGCTTGGTATTATATGTTGGTGAAAGCTATGGGGTAGTGTATCTCAGACTTTCCATAATTTATGTTTTGGAACGACAAGCGTGTGTTGCTCAAGTGAATATGTCTTTAAACCAAGTGTTATAGTCAGTGAATAGAGAATTATAAGGTACAGTATATGTGTGATATAACAACTGCCGATAATGAGAATATGGAAGTTGTGTTGATACACAGAAACAGGGGAGAGTACTTATCTACATTACATGTGCTTTGTTCAACGGACTGACTGCAAATGGTGGCTTGGTCCTCACTTTTGTTTACCCACCGTTTTTGTTGTTGTTGTTGTTGTCGTTGTTGTTGTTGTTATTGTAAATATGGAATCTTCCAGCGGTATTTTGTGAGTGTATTTTATGTACATTTTGGTGTGTTGATGAGGTGCTCATGCACGGATATTGTTCAGAATATAGTGGGGTTATTGATGAATCTAGTCGTTTTCAGAAGGTTAGGTAAGGCCTGAAGCCAATGTGCCAGTACGCAACTTCATGTCCATGCCCTGGGAGAACAAGAATTATCATGCTCCATCAAAATTCGAGGGATCCATTCTGGTAAACTCTGGCGCTCATACTACGAACATTTCGATTAATTATTTTTATTAATTTATTTTAATTATGTTAGTAATTTATTCAGTTATTTAGTCATATATTTTGAATTAGATTAAAATTAACGCCCAAGCGTGAGGCGATGAAGTATTTTATTTTATTCATACTTGATTATATTAATTATAGTGCAATGGTTATAAATTATTATTATTATTATTATTATTATTATTATTATTATTATTATTATTATTATTATTATTATTATTATTATTATTATTATTATTATTGGTATTTACATATATAACAAAGACAGATTTTGAAGCACAAAAGAAGGCTGGTGTACAATCCTTAGTAAGGTCTTTAAACACTCTAAATGTAGATCGGCATGACAAAGTCTTACAGTATGCGTTTGCCGTGAATCAGGAAATTCTGTAAGTGAGCTTGATTGTAAAAATATATGATTGAAATAAAGAGTTAAATTGAGTGATAATCATTTTAATTAAATAAACCACCCAAACTTATTTTACAATCACAATCCATCCATATTCAGCTGATAACATGTCCCAAAACTTGTATTTATAGTATTTCTGTATTCCATGTAGGGACAGTGTATATTAAGAAAATGTATTTTATTATATCCTTGTACTCATGAAATATATTCGAGCACAAACTTTGGAGTAGCTTATCTGTGTGTTAACGACAACATTTATGCAATAGACTATATAACCTTCCATTTGTGTTTATTGGTTAGTTATTCAAATTTAAAACTTCGTTTTTCAGTTTCTCAAAATAATTTAGATGTACTAACGATGTAATTGCATGTAGGTCTTCAGTTGTAATGCAAATTATTAGCTTTTAATTGCTATTGCAGAGTCACTACGTTAGCTTTGCAACGCCTTCATTCGATGTCCCTTTCCGTGTTCTGCTATTCTGAGAGAATACGCGTCCTAAGCACCTGAAATTATTCACTAGTTCCAACTTAGTTTATGGAAGCTCACATACAAACTTGTCATTTTAATAATGGAAATGCTGATTTTCATTCAACACACTACACTTCTTTCCATGTTCCAAGATACAAGAATGCAACTTCTTTACACATTGTACCAATAAGTCCAAGTCATCAGCTTAAGCCAAACTGGTTACAACTTTTCAATTAGCTGAATTTCAGCCTGCAGTTAAACGAAGGATGGATACTACGAACACAATGGGTGGAATATTACAAATGTACCTGAACCCTGTACCCACTTTCAATCAAGAAGACTGTGCCACAAAAGTGAGCACTAATTAAGCTTAGGAAGGGGAAAATACATGCTGTCTTACTAATAAACGGCCTATGTCTTTTATAAAAGCTTTATAGACCGTTTATGTGCAATTTTTTAACTAATAACCCGTGTATAAGTCTCTTATGTATATATCTGTTATAGTTATTCACTGAATTGCTTATACAGACCAGGACCCTTATATAAGCGTTGTATAGCAGCGAGTGACTAAAAAGAAACAACGAGTGATCAGTTTATTTTAGTGGTATTTACTGTCGGCAGGAAGATAATCGTGTTAAAATATCCGACCTATCCATTTAAACACACATTGAAAGAAAGGAAAATAACGTTGATGGTCTCCACAATATTTGAAACAAAGAAGGCATAGAACATTTAGAGGTTATAGAGCCTGAACATGTTCGTAAAATAAAGCACTTTAAGAGCCCGAGTAACTCATTTTCCTAGATTAAGAAAGTTTTAAAATGAGATATATATTTACGAAAGAGTATCCTAGAACTGTCAAATGACTTAATGAAAGTTCCAAGAGTTGGCTATATATCGTGCGAACTCATGTTCTCACAGCAGTACGGACATGAGCGCGGAATGAGGTTATTAATTATTGACAGTGGCATAATTATTATTAGTGAGAATAAGATACCGTTGAAATGTCCGACTCGTTGGCTGAATGGTCAGCGTACAGAGCTTCGCTTCAGAGGGTCTCGGGTTCGATTCCCGGCCGGGTCGGGGATTTTAACCTTAATTGGTTAATTTCAGTGGCTTGGGAGCTGGGTGTTTGTTCTGTCCCCAACATCCCTGCAATTCACACACCACACATAACACTATCCTCCAGCACAATAACACGCAGTTACCTACAAATGGCAGATGCCGCCCACCCTCAACGGAGGGTCTGCCTTACAAGGGCTGCACTCGGCTAGAAATAGCCACACGAAAGAAACCGATGAAATATGTGTACTAGTATTATATTCTTATTTATTCGAGCAGTCTATTCTATTCGTGCTACCAAGCGCCTTCTTGAAAGGTTTTGCTCCTAAATAACCAGCAAAAAGGGATCATAAAGGCGGTGAACGTGAAGAAATACGCCAGTGAACTGCAGGAAGAGATTACCATGACAAGAACGAGTGTATACGCGCTGTATAGTAATGCAATGCGTATGCCATGGTTATTGGTAAGAAAAATATGTAACGCTTATACGAGGTTTATTCCATGTATAACTCTACAAGTGTTAAACAACTGTATAAGGATTTTTTATTAGTACGACTGTAGACTATGTAACATTGTTAACGTCTAGTACAAAATAAATAACATTTTTATTAGTAAGACTTTAGACTGTATAACATTGTTTATGTCAAGTCCAAAATAAATAACATTTTTTATTCGACTGTAGACTGTATAAGATTGTTAACGTCCAGGACAAAATAAATAACATTTTTATTAGTACGACTATAGACTGTATAACATTGTTAAAGTCCAGGACAAAATAAATAACATTTTTACTAGTACGACTGTAGACTGTATAACATTGTTAACGTCCAGGACAAAATAAATAACATTTTTACTAGTACGACTGTAGACTGTATAACATTGTTTATGTCAAGTCCAAAATAAATAACATTTTTTATTCGACTGTAGACTGTATAAGATTGTTAACGTCCAGGACAAAATAAATAACATTTTTACTAGTACGACTGTAGACTGTATAAGATTGTTAACGTCCAGGACAAAATAAATAACATTTTTATTAGTACGACTGCAGACTGTATAACATTGTTGACGTCTAGGACAAAATAAATAACATTTTTTATTAGTACGACTGTAGACTGTATAACATTGTTGACGTCTAGGACAAAATAAATAACATTTTTATTAGTACGACTGTAGACTGTATAACATTGTTGACGTCTAGGACAAAATAAATAACATTTAGTGTAGTAATAGCCAAATAACTGTAAGAGGAGAATATAATGCATATATCGAACTTAATGAATTGCAGTAATCGAATGTTCTCTCTCCGATCCGGAACTAGAGTATGGAAGTATTCTATTCTGTTCAATCAAGAACACACTCTATGGTCGGCTCTTACTGCAACCTGATTGTTACAAGAAATGTTCGCTATTGCCTGTAATTACCTGTCTTTAATGTCATATCCGTTACGTTTTCAAATTACGAGAAAATACTCTGATATTTATAATGCTACTACATCATAGCTCGGATCTTTCGATGAATGTTCATTGTAGTGGCTTTCGGTTCAGAGAGTCCTGAGTTGCGTCTACTTAATTCCTCTGGGTTGAGGACTGTATCTTCATTTTCACATTCTCCATCCTAACGATTTTACGTATTTAATGTGGTCGGAACTTCATGCGAATATGGCCCAGTTTTGCGCCAACCCCATGCAGAGGAATGTATTCACGCCTACGTGTTTCTGTTGTGGTTGGTACTCTGGTGTGTTTCTGTGGTGGTTGACAATATGATGTGTAAGTGTAAATGAAGAGGTTTCCGACTCCTTCCCTAAATGGTCAGCATAGTAGCCTTTGATTCAGAGGACTTCGGGTTTGATTCCCGGCCCGGCAAAGTATTTTTACTACGTGTGGTTAATTTCTCTGGTTTGGGGGCTGAATGTTTGTGTTCATGCTGATACATCTCTTCGACTACATACAATCACCATATAACCAACCACGCAAGAGTGAATACATACCACCACGTACGGTTGGTGTCAGGGTGGGCGTAAGGCCGTTAGCAGGACCATGATTACAAATTTATGAAATCATCTTAGATATGCTGCTTTTACGGATAACACAGTTGAAAAAAAGATATACAGGCAGATGTCCCATTAGTTAAAAACATATATCCCATTAGTTAATAAACTGTTAACGTTGCAATCATCAAACTAACTTTGTCAATTTATTTATGAACTCATCAGACACAATAGAAATATTTGCTCCTGTATCCAATAATGTAGAATTTTTTTTTTTTTTTTTTTTTTTTTTGCTAGTTGCTTTACGTCGCGCCGACACAGATAGATATTATGGCGACGATAGGACAGGGAAGGGCCAGGAGTGGGAAGGAAGCGGTCGTGGCCTTAATTAAAGTACAGCCCCAACATTTGCCTGGTGTGAAAATGGAAAACCACGGAAAACTATTTTCAGGGCTGCCGACAGTGGGGTTCGAACCTACTATCTCCCGAATACTGGATACTGGCCGCCCTTAAGCGACTGCAGCTATCGAGCTCGGTGTAGGAATTCTAACCTCATTTCGTTGTATACGCCAGAATGGTGAAGATTCATTACCATCACTGATAGAAGGTACTTTCACTAAACTGTTCCAGTATTATCATAATCATCATCATCACCATCGTTGTATTGTTTTTGTAAACTGGCGCCAATTTCAGACTCCAAACGTTCTCGTTTTCTTAGTATCGCTGTAGAAAGCGACACAACTCAGCACGCCCGACTTAATGCGTCACTCTAGTTTGCTCAGCGTAGATCTAGATGGCCGTGTTAACAGATTCATATTTCGAACTCATGTTGATAGATGGAGCTGTGCCGAACTGTGCGTGTCAACATGGCGAGGATGATACAATCACTTCACTGAAATAATATTTTTCTCTAAACTGTTCAACCGTCGTCATCGTGAGTTTATTGAATTTATCTTGTAAAGGGGATGTAATAAGCTAAATCTGGTGGCAATTTCAACTGTTGAAGCGTTCTCGTTTTCTCAATATCGCTGTGAAAGACAGAAATAGGGATTTGATGTATATAGATATGTCTTATTATCTGTATTAATTTAGTTTAAAGTACTATACATGTACAAAATATCTACTCAGTACCGGTACCATCCACATATTTCGTTTAATCCAAACACGCAGTCTCATCTGGCAAACGAGTCTCTAGTCTGTTGTATGCAATCTTCTCCCTCCTGCACTTTGCAGCATAAAAGGAGCATGAATAGTCATTCATGGTTTCCTTACTATGACAGATTGTTCATACATCAAACACTAACATGTGCTTTGTGTTGTGTGTTTACAGAGATGGAAATATTGCCCGAAGGGAAGAACTTCCGATTAGTACAGAACGAAGAGCTTCCGGCAATATTGGACTTCCTTTCAGGATATCTTCCTGATTCCCTTAAGGTGAGAAAACAAAACAAGGTGCAGCTGTATGATCAAAGGCGCGGTCTTTTTCAAAAGTAAATGCATTGGACCAGATCTATTTATTGAGTTCTTCGAAGCAATAAATGACATGAACTAGTTCTTTAAAAAAAAACCTTCATTATTAATGCGACTTAAATTATTTCTGTCAAACGGTAAGTTCCTTAACATAATGGCTGGTGTTGTGCTGCAGAGTATGCATTTATTTTTGAGGTAGACTATACACGTAAATCCGCGATTGCACTTTATTTGCTTCTTATTTGCTCACTCATCCACGCACTCGAATACCGAATCATTTATTTATGTATTTGTAAACGTTATTAATGAATTAATGCACAGCTTGCACTGTATTTACATGTATTTGCATTGTACACTGTTTGAGCGCTCGATCTGCTTGCCATTGTAATTTAACCAGGTGTCCCTATAATGATCTATTCGTAATCATCAGCCTGATCCTTCTTCATCTAATGGTTCTTACCATGAAATACATCAATCCTGAGAATATTTTTTTTACTCTTTGTTTTACGTCGCACCGACTCAGATAGGTCTTATGGCGACGATGGGAGAGGAAAGGGCTAGGACTGGGAAGGAAGTGACCATGGCTTTAATTAAGGTACAGCTCCAGCATTTGCGTGGTGTGAAAATGGGAAACCGTTTTTAGGGCTGCCGGGAGTGGGATAATCGTGAGACTAACCATCATCTCCTAGATCTCCTTCAAATTTTCCTTTTTGATTTTTTTGCTAGTGGTTTAAAGTCGCACCTGTTTGGTGAAGTTGCTGTGATGATACAGCCCCACAGTTTACTTGGTGTGAAAATGCGAAACCACGGAAAAATATTTTCAGGGCTTCTGGGAGTGGGGTTCGAACCGACCATCTCCCGAATACAGGTTAAGAGCTACACAGGACGGACCGCACAGTTAATGCGCTTTTATAACTCTCTTCGACTGTGTGCACTAGTCTCTCAGATAAACTAAATTTCACCAACCGTTTGACATGACCTTACCACACAAGTTGCATCATAATAATAATTATGATCTGCTTCATTCAATATGTTAATGATAAGTATAGTACTCGGAAAGTAAGGCTATAGACCAAAAAGCAAATATCGCCGCCCTATTATATAGTTTTAATGGCTCATCACTGCTGCCAACTTGACTAGTTACACATTGAAATCATGAATAATAATGTTATTGGCTTTACGCCCCACTAACTACTTTTACGTTTTTCGGAGACGCCGAGGTGCCGGAATTTAGTATCGCAGGAGTTCTTTTACGTGCCAGTAAATCTACCAACACGAAGCTGACGTATTTGAGCACCTTCAAACCATCGGACTGAGCCGGGTTCGAACCTGCCAAGTAGGGGTCAGAAGGCCAGCGCCTCAACCGTCTGAGCCACTCATTCCGGCTTCAAATCACTAGACATAACCATCATCAAAATCTCCTCAATGTAGGTATTAATAATGGGGGTTCCCTTACCCAAGTAAATTATCAATCAATATATTCATAATTAAGTCGGTTTTGAAGCTCAATGAGGAACTGTGGAAATTTACACTCTTACTCTCACTTAATTTAATGAGAGTCGAGTTTCATATTACTTAATTTAATGTTATATATTTCTGCCTTTATTTTGATACACGCATTACTGTAACCGTATTCTTCTGTGTTTGCCTGGTGCGAATAATTCAGCACCCTTCTCGAAATTTGCTATTACTTTTCGGACTGAATGAAACGATGTAGTAACAATACACACAAGAAAATATATTACATGTACATATTCTGTAAGCCAATAAGAATACACAAAGGCCAAGTCTGCAAAACGTACCGACAAGGTTAGATTCAGGTTGATAACTTTCTTCCATTTCAACTGAACTAATCTTTATATAAGCCGGCTCCGTGGTGTAGTGGTAGCTAGCCTCCCTCCCACCCGGAGGCCCCGATTTCCATTTCCGGCCAGGTCAGGGATTTTTACCTGGACCTGAGGGCTGGTACGAGGTCCACTCAGCCTACGTGATTAGAAGTGAGGAGCTATCTGACGGTGAGATAGCGGCCCCGGTCTAGAAAGCCAAGAATAACGGCCGAGAGGATTCGTCGTGCTGACACCTCGTAATTTCCAAGCCTTCGGGCTGAGCAGCGGTCGCTTGGTAGGGTAAGGCCCTTCAAGGGCTGTAGTGCTTGGAGTTTCTTTTTATCTTTGTAGAGGAGGTGATGTTGCTTTCTTTTTTGGAGGAGTTCTTGCAGATTATACATTCTAATTGCATTCTATACTTACGAATTGCACGAAATAAGACCGTATTATTAAAATGCTATGTTCAACATTTAACACCAACTACGTTATAAAATGCATTATCGGAACGTGCCACAATTCGAATTACCTAGTATTACCTAAACAAATTTATAATCCTACAGAAGAAATTATGCTTTACTTATACCCACAAATGTACACTAGTGATTTTCATAATACGACAATGGCAGTACGAAAAGCTCGCAAGTCACAGAAAAAAGCAGGACTACACAGTGCCAACGTGCAAGATTAACAGTAACCGTAAGACATCTTACCGACAAGTTGGGTGCCTAAACTGTATGGTTAGAAAATAATATAAATGAGTATTAACAGGGTAAAAAGAACGGGGCGAGTTGGCCGTGCGGTTAGGAGCGCGCAGCTGTGAGCTCGCATCCGAGAGATAGTGGGTTCGAACCCCACTGTCGGCAGCCCTGAAGATGGTTTGTCGTGGTTTCCCATTTTTACACCAGGCTAATGCTGGGGGCTGTACCTTAATTAAGGCCACGGCCGCTTCCTTCCCTTCCTAGGCGTTTCCTGTCCCATCGTCGCCATAAGACATATCTGTGTCGGTGCGACGTAAAACAAAGTAGCAAAGAAACAGTGTAAAAAGGGTGAGGTTGTGCCGTTAGTGTATAAGCTTACGTGGAACTGAGTGATGGTGCTGCCTCACAGTTTACTTGGTGTGAAAATGGGAAACCACGGACAAATATAATCAGGGCTTCCGAGAGTGGGGTTCGAACCCACCACCTCCCGAATATAGGCTAAGAGATACACAGAATGGACCGCACAGTTAATGCGATTTTATAACTCTCTTCGACCGTGTGTACTAGTCTCTCAGGTAAACTAGATTTCATTAACCGTTTGCCTAGGTCTGCATCTCTTTAAAGTAGCAGCTATTCCTCTAGTCAGCTCATGGTCCCGGACAACCAAATCAATCTGAAAACGCACGCGGTAATACCAGTTTCATTTGTAAGCTCACTTTCTGATGCCACCGATTACAACCGTAAACTCATGGAGTTTTGCACATTTATTTGGTTTCTCCTACTGTACTACCGTCCAGGGAGAACAGATAATTCAGTTAAGAAAGTAACTGGAGTTATTAAGGAATTCTAACTACGAAAATTATAGTAAAGTATTCGTCTTCCTTGATCCAAATTTATTTATTTATCTCTCTATGTGTCTACCTAGCTAGAAATTCTTGTATTTAGCGAAGGGTAAATTGACGTTGCTGATGATGATGCTTGTTGTTTAATGGGGTCTAACATCTAGTTCATCGGGCCGAAGGGAAGATTCATGTCGTAAAAGATATATACACTCTAACAGAAAAATTGCAAATGTAATTTATCTCATCAGTTGTCTCAGTCAGGAAATCGTCGAAATTTCCATCACCATTGATATCACTCACTAGTTGGTGGAGTGTTTGTTTTATGGTCTCGTAATTATACTTAGTGATGGTCCACTTACTTATCTGTTAATTTACTATGTGGGTATGCGCATTAAGTTTGTAGTTGTCCATATCGTACGGCACAGCTTGAATGCAGATACACCGGGCGAGTTGGCCGTGCGCGTAGAGGCGTGCGGCTGTGAGCTTGCATCCGGGAGATAGTAGGTTCGAATCCGACTATCGGCAGCCCTGAAAATGGTTTTCCGTGGTTTTCCATTTTCACACCAGGCAAATGCTGGGGCTATACCTTAATTAAGGCCACGGCCGCTTCCTTCCAACTCCTAGGCCTTTCCTATCCCATAGTCGCCATAAGACCTATCTGTGTCGGTGCGACGTAAAGCCCCTAGCAAAAAAATAATGCAGATACAAAGCATTCATCAGTATCGTAGAGGGAATTTCTTACCTAGTGTTGTTTTACAAGCTGAAGAAGATCATTAAGTACAACTCGGGTGTAGAAACTGGTGGATGTTTAGATCTCAGTTCGTCTCGTTACGTCATTATTTAAAACAGAGCTGGCTGAAGATAGTACTCAACCCAAGTCTGACATTCTCTAATTAACACGTGTCTCTTCGGTGGTTCCAAAGGAGAGTATCTTCGCAATTAACCCCAAAGCCCAGAACTGCGATCTACATCACATCGTTTCAGGTTTTGCTCACTGAAACTTGACTATCTGGATTGAATATCATAACCTCTTAACACAGTCACTATGGCAATTCTGTGTTGAAACTGAACTGAATATGTCTCCCCTAGATCTAGGAAACAAAATAATTCATGTCATTGGTTGTACATCCCTCTAACTACTTTTATGGTTTTCGGAGACGCCGAGGTGCAGGAATTTTGTCCCACCACACGATGCTGGCTTATTTGAGCACCTTCAAGTACCACCGGGCTGAGCCAGGATCGAAACTGCCATCTTGGAGACAGAAGGCCAGCGCTCTACCGTCTGAGCTCCTTAGCCCGGCATCTAAGGAAATGGAAATATATCTTAAAAGTGAAGTATTTGCGGTATTATACTCCTATTATGTTCAAAGTCTGCATACGGATAGCTGAGCTAGTGTACGTTCAAAAACTGAAAACTGCATGTTCTCAGACGTTGCCTACATTACACACTCACAAGGCCGTGAAATGCAGGTCTTTTCAAACCAAACAAAGTGTTTTCGGTAGGTGGCAGGTTTTGAACTGCCCTAGCTGAGAATTAAGATTGCGAAGATAGCTCTTCAAAGCATTACTGTGTCCTTCCTCTCTTCTAAAATGTAGAGATCTAGTATTAGGTAATTCCTTCAATTACCTTAGGATCTCTGTGCAACCCACAATACACATAAAGGAGAGAGTAGCGACATCTGTCAGAGCAATATATAAAGTTAAAGACCTCCAATAACTCTCTATAAAGCAACACTAAAATATTTCACCCTGCAATCAGCCTCATTGCTACCTATGTTATCGAAATTATTTGGGAAAAACTATCTTTAGCCGATATAAGAACTTAGGAGAAAATAAAGACAAAATTCCTAAAGCGAATATTAAGCGTACGTATGAACACGCAATCGAGAGTAGTGTACGAGCCCTGTACATAGAGGATGAATAAAGTATGAAACAGGACTATATGTGGCTTGAATTCTACGACACAGACGTTATGATAAATCAGAAATGGGCTGAAGCAAATCAGGAAGTACGAAATTCAGTCATTTACGAAGGAAAGGTGGACTTAATGATATGATGGATGTAAGGTCATGCTTGTATACCATAGAAACAGCGTTGAAAACTGGCATGACAAATACGTCGCATACGTCAAGCAGCAACGTGCCGAGGGATGCAGAAAATTAACTCCAGTTTTCTACCCAAGGCTATTTTAGAATTACTTAGCTTGCTACTAGAAGGTACTTTGTTCATGCATCACCTATAAATAATTATGTTTTCTTGTGTAAGACGTCTAAAGCAGACCCAGTCTCAATAGAACCGACATCATTGGCTATGATAGGTGGATACTTGGTCGAATTGCCGAGGACAACGCACAGTGCTCGCTGTGTCTAGAGCAACTTCTAGCAGTCACTACCAACATTTCTTTCATGTGCCTAATTCAGTCACAAGACCGAGGCACATCGCGTTACCGATCGAGAAAGTTCGTTTTCTTAAGAAATATTCTTAAATTCACTTTGCATGCCATACAATATGTACAAAATGCAAATGTACATAGAAAATTGAAATTGTTCGTAGTTCCCAAATTCATAAACATGTATGTGTGAGGAATGTAATCAGGATCCACTCCCTGACATTATTATAACGAAGTTACTTAAACAAACACCTGACAGTCATGAAAGAAATGTTACAAATTGCCTTGATTTTGTGAAGAATTTCATGACAAAACCTGTGAGTAGGAAAGTGCTAAAATTATGATTCTCATTATGGAGCATAGTATTTACAGGTATTTAACGTTTATTATTAGAGTAGTTATTAATTAAAAGGTGAAGTTAATGTTTCTTGTTCCCACAAGTATGTCATATCTATTAATTCAATTAAAAACTAAAACACTACTACAACGCGATCTAGCGGTGAATTCTGAAACAACGCCGAGCCGCTTCTCAGAACGGCTCTTTCACGGTCTTGTGAGTTTATAACGTAAGCAACGGCTCAGATTATAACGTTTCAAGTTGTGAAAATACGTGTGAGCGGCCAAGGTAAGGTTGACAGTGATATAAGTCGTACTCATACAGTTGGAGTATTGACCAGCTCTGATCGGAAGAAGAGCACTCACCGATGAACAACTCATTGGGACAGGTAATACTGCAAGTCCATGAGCGAATACATATTAATTGAGGAGTTGGATGCAATAACAGCGTAAGTAGATTTACGTTATTTTGAGAAACAGAAGCTTGAAGTTTATAAATGTTCTGAGTTAAAAGTAATATTAGGAATCAACCTGAATTTCATTAAAAGACGTTTGAAACAGCCAGGAAATGTATTTCCCAAAGAATTTTATTGATCTGTTAGCATATAAGAAAGACAGAGTTATTTAAAATTTCCTTTTATACGCTGTTATTGCACGAAGAGCAGGAATATTATATTTTGCCATACACCAGTATTGATCAGGGAGATAGAAAAGCATGATCACCCATTATAGAGGAACAAAAGTGGCAGTTTATCACACCTCAGTTCTCAAAAATGTCTAAACTTCCTCAAATTAAGAACAAATTCATTAAAATAATTGTCAACTAAGAAAGGTAAAAAATAAGTTTATTCGTTATATAATATTCATCTTTTTCGTTCTTTATTGAGCAAAGGGCCGAGAGAGGTTTGTTACAGTGTTCTCCCCAACTATAGTATTAGGCTACGGTAATTCCCCACCTTCCGCAACAAATATTTGAAATGTTACAAAATTAGAAACATTGCTTTCTGAACAACTTTTATTCCTATTTTCATTTAAAAAGTGATTCTCTAAACTTAAAAAATGAAAAGAAACCAAAAACATATCACAAAATATATAATTAGGATTTAGACATTGTATGTCTTACTTGTTTAAAATACTTAAATACCGCATCATTGACCAAAATCAGGATGATTCACCTTTCACATGCTGCATTAGCAGACTCTAGGGAATCATTACGCACACATGACTTTCACACACAACTCAAAATTTTCAGGTTTTAAGTATTTCATTACTGAAAGAACATCAACCCTTTTGTCTGCACTAGCCACAAAACCTTCTCTTGCGCTCGCTGACATCTTCTCTAGCCAAAGAACTGGCAGCAACTGAACGTGCCGCTCGTGAAGCATGCTTCATGCAATAACAGCGTAGCGCATGGTACTGGTTTTAGTGAGCTCCTGACCTTTATCGGCACCCTAGCGAACTAAGACCTGGACTAGGTTGTA
The DNA here is from genome assembly GCF_040414725.1 of Anabrus simplex. NCBI lineage: Eukaryota > Metazoa > Arthropoda > Insecta > Orthoptera > Tettigoniidae > Anabrus > Anabrus simplex. The sequence continues at coordinate 549,878,408 of NC_090265.1, read as the reverse complement.
GTGAAGGGACCGAGAAATCCAAAAACGGTATTTATGCAATAACAGCGTAAGTAGACTTACGCTGTTATTGCATCTAGCTCCTCAATTAGTGTATTCCTAGAAGTTGTATATTCATAAAACACCGTGTGTTCGACCCTTGCAGGCACGGCATACAATAGGTGAAGGTGTTAAATTTATGGAATTTTGTTCTCTGCTTTCAACACTCTTTCCTAGAAAGTGACAGGAAGGAAATTACCTATCACAATTGTTGAAATTAAATTAGCTTTTAACGCTTGCGATATCTAAGTTATATATTCAGGGGCGACTGAAGAATTTGCCCGTTGGAATATTTCTTGGAATATTTTCTACTTCCTTGCTTATGAATTACGTAGCACATCTGAGAATTGTGCGGTCTAATCTGCCTGAGCTCAAACTGACCCATCACTCTGAATATGTACTCATTTTACTATTGTAGTAACCGGTACCTGGAGAAAAATTCCACAGCCCTTTTCCAGTTTCAACCGGGTCAGGAATGGAATGAATTAATGAAGTCCCCCATCAAGTGGCGAGGAAAGGAACCGTGCCGGCAGCAGAAGCCTGTGGCACTCCTCTGGGGCAATGATTAATGAATGACAGATGAAGTGATATTGAAGAGTTTTGCTGGACTGAAAGATTACAGGGAAAACTGGAGTACCCAGAGGGATTTGAACTATGGAATTCAGCGATGAGAGGCCGGCGCCTGAGCCACCGAGCCTTCGCGGTACTTCGAAAAATTATGTTTACATATTTTAAACTGATAGCTAGAGCTAATCTGCCAAGATAGGTATGGTTACTGGATCAATATCTCCATACACCAAAGTGTTGCTTTCTCCATTTATAAGGCCGAAAAATAGAAGGTATATCCTCAAGAAAACCTTGTATTATTTCTAATGATCTTTCCAAAGTGCAAAAGTCATTTCCCTGGGAAAACAATAACATTATATCTGCCGAAGGTGTTATAATCATCCTTGCACCATGGTCAGTGCATAGGCTACGGCTCTCTTCGTGTAATACCAAACATCATCACAGTCAAATAAACTTCAGTAAAATGTATATGTTCCTTATGTAAAGTAACATGCAGGAATTAATGTACATATAGGAGTTTGATTGAGTGTTGTGGCAGTTCATTGTCTTTATAGAAGAAAAGCCGGAATTAACTCGTTTATAACAATACGATCAGACGTGCTTCTTCATTGTATCAAACAGCTTCATACTGCTCATTTCTCTGAGGGGTATTCGTCATGTATAGACCTAATAATTGATGTATTGGTGCAAATCTTCAAAACCGACAACACATGGGTAACATGTATGACGTCGTCGCCATAAGACCTATTTGTGTCGGTGCGGCGTAAAGCCAATTGTAAATAAACACGCACATCAACTGTAGCTGTAATTATTCAACTTCAGGTACGTGATCTAAGATTAAAATAGCCATTATAAGACTTGCGATAAGGTACAAGGGCACTTCCTTGGTCTCGGATTTGGTATCTTTTGAGATAGTTATTTTAACTGTTTTGCTATTTCCTTAACTTCGCACGGATACAGACAAGTGTTGTGGTGACGATGCGATAGAACGGAGCTAGGACTGAGAAGGAAGTGACCATGGTCTTAATTATGGTACAGCCCCAGCATTTTCCTGGTGTGGAAATAGGAAACCATTGAAAACCTTCAGAGCTACTGTGAGTGGAGCTCAAACACCATCACCGAATGCAAACTCACAGCTACACGCCTCGAACACCGCATGTTCGAGATGAAACTCAGTAATAGCTGTAGAGTTTTAACCTTAATCTTCCCAAAGCACCGAGCACTAGTACTAGATGTCTGCACCATTAAAGTCATCACGAAATGTAACAGATAACTAATATTTATCTTCCGTGGGGAGGAATTTACACGAATTGTCTCTCAGCTGCAACAACTGATGGATATAATTGAAAGCCTGTAATCATTTCATTGAATTATAGCGCACAATTGCACTGATGGCATTATCCTCCGTCACCCGATTAATTAGCCTCAACAGCTAACTAACGATGTCTCGTAACAACATTCCCAGTGAAACTGCAGGTAGGCTACATTTTTCACATAGAGGTCATCACATTTTACATATGCAAATTTTTAGTATGTATTGTCATATTGTTATAAATATTTACTGCCTATTAAATATGTTTTTGCCGGACTGACTGGCTCAGAGGATTGAGGTGCTGGCCTATTGACCCCAACTTGGCAGGTTCGATGCTGGCTCAGACCGGTGGTATTTGAGGGTGCTCAAAAACGTTAGCTTCGTTGAAGCGCGCGGCTGTGAGATTGCATCCGGGAGATCGTGGGTTCGAATTCCACTGTCGGCAGCCCCGAAGATTGTTTTCCGTGGTTTCCCATTTTCACACCAGGCAAATGCTTAGGCTGTGCCTTAATTAAAGCCACGGCCGCTTCCTTCCAACTTCTACGCCTTTCCTATCCCATCGTCGCCATAAGACCTATCTGTGTCGGTGCGACGTAAAGCCCGTACCACAAAAGAAAGATAATTCATTGACACGCAATGGACGCCAGCACTTCATTTTCAGATCCGCTTTGCTGTGTTCCCTCATGGTTGATTCCGCTATCCCCAACTCTGACGTACGTTGACCGGAGATTGTTCGATAGATTTTTTCACGTCAGCACAAAGGTCAAGTCTGGTGGATGATCTTCCACTTCTCGGCACGTTGCGAACACTGCCCGTTAAAAAGGCTTTCTTTTCCCACGCTAACAACGTCTTCTTTGTCGACGTTGCTTTCAGAAACTGTGCAACGAAATTGTCCCTCACATTTTAAATTGATTTGCAGTAATTTTTCGCTCATCAATCCACACAGCTGCCAGCAAACGTTCCTCAATTTCCTTTACATTCAGCCTTCTCTGTTACAATCAACAAGCCACAGGGGAAACCTTTATACACAGTTGGGCTAGCTGCGGCGTAGCTGAGCAATCTTTCACAGACACCAGTGTCGTGAAGATGGCAACACGTGCCAAGTTAAGCGACTTTGAACGTGGGATGATGATCGGCGCACGGCGCATGGGTCATAGCATTGCGGAGATTACACGCGAATTCGGATTTGTAGGTCAACAGTGTCGAGGGTGGATCTTCAATATCGCAGAAGGAATGTTACCACCCGTGCAAACCGCCGTACGGGAAGACCACACGTAGCTTCCGCTGAACCATACTTTCTTTTTTAAATTTTTTAATATATATTTACAAACAACAGTTAATACATAGATAATACTTTCCAATCGTTTAACAAAATGAACACAGAAAAGAAATAAAGAAAAATACAATCAAAACCATGTTTGCAACTTCCTGTTGCCTGAAGTTCGTGAACTAAATATAATATGCTGGGGTTTTTTTTTTCAGTGCTTGGAACTTAAAATAATATTTATACCTGTAAATTGACAAACAACAAAGTAGTAATTGAACAATAACTAACCAGAAAAATCAAAACATTTTTTATAAAGGTCTACACTAATTTCAAGCAAGTCAGCACATTCAATAGATTCACTATTACTTTCGTCCAGTCCTTTTTCACGTTCACGCTGTATGCCGGAGCGCCCAGTTTGTGTAACCGCACTGCATTAGGTTAACATAGGCCAGCTAGTTTACTGACATAATTCCCGAGGCACTTCCTTTTCGTTGGACAAGTAAGAGCGTTCCGTATCCAGACACTCATATCCGAGAAGATATCGTCTTCACTACCAGGACTTTTAGTGTGTAACACGCTGTGCACATAACACCCTAGTAGCAACACTACTGCACTGCTCCGTTCAGATGGCCTCAAACTGAATGTGGGACGTATTTACCAGTCAGATGCAATGTAGACATCCGACTGATTTATAACGGTTTGTAATAGCCCCCTAAATTTTCTCCACACTTTTTGGATGATTTCACAATGAGCAAGTCTGTGATGTATGGTATCACTACATTTCCTAAAGAATGTGCACAACTCGTTTTCTGCTATGTGGATGCGGTGTAGCTGACTATTCGTGGGTATTTTATCCATGTATTACCCTGTACCATGTGTCCCCCGAGGTGTTTCGGTAACTGCACGATTCGATGCATTCCTCCAGACACGGTACCAGTTGACAATCAGCGCCGTCTTCATGGTGGTAGGGGCTTGATATTGTGGTCGGAGCATATGGTTGTACAACTTCTTCGTTGTTATGTCAGTAGATGTAAGGAGGTCCCGGGGAAGATAACTCAGTTCACAATACTGGGCGCTCGACGAGCTACTGTGAGTCAGAACTGTAAGGAGGCAACTGCACCTTATAGGCTTCATCAGCCGATGACCGACTCGTGTCCCTTTGCTAACACCTCGATACAGAGTTCAGCGACGTGCATGGGCCCACAAACATCGGCAATGAAACACGGAACAGTGGAGGCGTGCGCTTTGGTCCGATGAATCCTGGTTCCAGTTGTATCGAACTAATGGGCGAGCGAGAGTGTGGCGTATGCCCCATGAAGATATGGATCCTGCGTGTCAACAAGGTTGTGTCCGGGCGGGAGGTGACCCCATTGTCCGGCTGCAGGGAACGATGACAGGTTGTACGTTATCTGGACATTCTTTCAGACCATCTGCGTCCCTTTATGGCCCAGCAATACCCTAATGGAGATGCTATTTCTCAACAGGACATTGCGCCATGTCACCGCTCTGTGGTGGCATTCAGGTGGTTGGAGGAGCACTCCAGTGAAGTTACGACCATGGATTGGCCCTCCAGATCTCCAGATCTTAAACTAATCGATGTTGGTGTACGCTCAATGAACCCCGCACCAACTACACAAGACTAATTGTGAGTAGCAATGCAAGATTCCTCCATAACGTTTCCAAGATCTTGTAGAGTCGATGCCTCACCGTATTGCTGCAGTTTTGGTGGCTCGGGGAGGAGAAACTCGTTATTAACATCACATTCAGTGTCTTTCCATGACTTATGACCACTCAGTATATATAGCTTTCTGAAGAGTTCGAAGATGCATAGTCAGAGTATGACTCCACTCAATATGAGTCATAACAAAATTTCATGAAAGAGTGAAATGTTTCTGTGACGAACGCCATTATACCGAAATGCTCAGAATTGCGAAATGATTTTTAGGTCCCTTCCCTTTTCCCTATTTAGTGTGTTAAAAATGTTCATTTTAACGAATTACGAACGTTCAGTATAACGAATTTAATAGTTAACACTTTTGCCTACATTTCATTTTCTCAAAATATAATTGAACTTCATCTTGTTTCCCTTTCCGGGTCACGGCGCAATATATTGCGCCTCGCGGGAAGTGCCCCAGCAGTTACGGCGCAATATATTGCGTGTCGAACTTTCAAGCATCATATCTTCGCTTCTCTTTGACTTTCAGCAATGATTGAAGAATTTGTCGTATCTGCCATCTATCGGCTATATTACGGAAGCTTGCGCTAATTTGTATTCTCTTTGGGAACGCTGTTAACTTAATTTTTTTATGTGAATGTCTACCACACTTGCGAGTCAATGTGATCTGATAAACATGGCTGCTCGCAGGCAAGCGGAAGTTTTTGAAAAGTGATGAAAAAATGTTTGAAATATTAATGAATGATGAAAGTGAGGGTTCAGATTTGTGTGAAATTGACTTAGAAAGTGTTGACGATATTGTGCCCGAAGTTTCAACTTGTGACGATGAAGGTGTAAGTGACAATGATGAAGAATTATAACCAGCTACCGCGAAGAGGCAGAAACGAAATATATCAACTGATCATCGGGTCTTGGAAAAAGAAACGGGTATTAATAAATTTTTACCTACTGATTTCGGCTATAAGCCTGATCTTACCGGAATCCAGGATCAATATTTGAATGAAAACTCTCCAGAACTAGACATTTTCAAAATAATTTTTCCGCATACCTTAGTGGAAAAAATAGTCATAGGAACGAATTTGTATCACTCGCAATATGTAGAGAATAATTAGGTCATTTCTCCCACATCCCGAGCGTCAAAATGGACTGATGTTACTGTCGAAGAAATGTATTTGTTTTAGCAATAAGTATTAATGGGTCATGTATACAAACATACCTTGGAAGAATATTGGTTTGTGCTCAGCCCCGTGCTTTGAGGAATATCATACAAAAAAACTTTTAAGCAGGTAAATTGTGTGATATTGTTGTTTTTCATTTCATTCATCTGTATTTTATCTATTTTTGTGAATATAATGTCCAATGAGTGTGTTTTGCTATTTATAGAGAGATTTATTTATGTGCCTGTAAAAACCTAAATTGTGGGGTATGTGAGCGTTTAGAAAACCCGACCTTGAAAGGGTTAATGGCCGGGCGTTTCGCACAACACGCTGCACCTACAGTACAGTAATACCAGACAGCATACTACTTACAACACAGGGCAAGGTAAGCAACCCGCACAACAACTCTGATCAGCGGGTTGCCTAACCGGCAGCATGTGATGCTTATGACGCATTCCTTTGAATAAACTTCTACTTTATTCAGTTATATGGGATATATCATTACGTAAGACCAATTTCGTGTAAATAAAACACAATTTAAAATAAATTTCCTGTGTAACATTGCATCAGAGGGAGACATTAATATCAACATATTGGAAGCAATGCAGATGTCCAGTGTTGTATGGAGATCAGTGAAAGAAGAAATAATTGCAAACTTTTTTAGAAACGCTGGAGCGGTTTATATCGAATACAACATCACAGAAAATAAAGTGTTGGATGAGACAAAAATAAATGAAAACTGAAAGCTTTCGTGTGAAAAGCTGTATGTGCCATTAGGTGTGAATCTTTCAGATTACATCAATTTGGACTGTGATGTGTTAGTGCAAAGAAGATATCGCTGATGATGAAATTGTGTCAGATATTAGGAATTATAGAAATAAATATGATGAGGTGGAAGAGGGAGATGTGCCTCACAGTGTTTGATAGAGTTTGTCTCTTATGTAGACAACAAACATGGTACGTAGTCTTCAAGATTTTCTCCTGTCACACAGTGATATTCCAGAATCTGTGCTTTTGTGTCGTGCAGTGTTTAGAAATAAATCAAAGGCTTTAACCCTTGAGGACTGGCGCGAAAAAATATAGCGCGAAGACTGGCGTATGGGTGTATTTGACCCGGATTTTAAAATCTATTTTTAGCCATCAGGCACTACGTACGAAATTGATTTGCATCTGGACTGTTCTGATGAACTATTCTAAATCGTTTAATGTGATTTTGAAACATGTATTCAATAAAACATGCAAAATAATTACAATAATTTCATGAATTGTAAAATAGGCTATAATATTGGCAGGGAAGTATTTATCGTCAATATCAGTCACTTACGATCAACAATTCAAAGAAATATTCACATTAGTATCTAGCATAAGTCTCAATAAACGTTTCTAATCACTCGCAAATCGTTACCAGTATTTTTCAAGAATTCATGGCTGTCCAAAATGTGCCCTTCTATTCATGCTGGCTGGTAGCGATACCCGTACATTGGAGACACATGGGAGTGGTGTGTTGACCTCAAATCATTATTCCCCAATTGTTGCACTCAGTTTTCGTCTTCCTGTCAGCACTGGAAGGACAATACCCACATCTTGTTCGGCCTTTCTTAGCTGGAGGTCCAGTCATCGGAGTTTCAATTCCTACATATCCAGCTATGTTCGACCTGAGTGAACGAAGAAAGTTCTCCATTACGGCTGGCCTTTCATATGTTCGTGGACCATTTCCTGAGACAGTTGCTTGAGAAAAGCAAGTCTAACTACCTTATCAGGTCCATTTGATTAGTAGACAATGAGAATATTTATGCCAGCTACATTCAGCATGGCATAAAATACCGTTAGTGGCCAGCGGTTACTCACACGTACAACGTTGTACGTTGCACAATGCTCGTCAACAACATCAACGCTGGACTTTGTGCAGTGGTAAAATTTATGCATCTCCGGCTTCTGTTTGTCACCAGTCTCTCCTTCAATGGCTGCCTCATGCTGCATTGCTGATAGGAGCAGCACAGTCTTTCATTTCCCCGGAACATGTGATACCAGAGTCACTTGATTATCAAATGCAAATTTACGTGAATACTGTGGTTTGTGGTGTGTTGTACAAAACTAAGAGGAATTACTTTTCTATTCTTACGTATCGTTTCGACTAAAGCAAGCCGATAATTGTTCAGCAAATATTTTGCTAAGCTCACTTTCTGACACACAGTCATCTTCACTTTCACTTTCCTGTCCACCGATTCCTTCCTCCTCTTCATCTTCTTTACATACTTCATAAGTTAGTCGTTTTAAACGTTCTTGTTCCTTATTCCAATCCATCGACACAGCTATCAAGATAAGCGCTGATTTGACAGAAAAGTTACGCGAGGACTGGCGCCTTGGGTAAATCTGACCCGCCAGAGAGTAACACAGCAATAACTCGGGTGATGACAAAGCTATCACATGTGAACTTTCTCAGGATTTAGTACTAGGTCAGGAAGGAAGGTACTGAAGACGACGGGAAACGAGGGGTGACCAAATCAGAATTATAGGCTAATGTTTAAGTCTCGGGTCAATAACACCCATGCGCCAGTCCTCGCGGGTTAAGAAATATTAAGTCCAGAACATACTGCAAGGCAACAAGGTAAAATTTGATATGCAGAAAATTTACTGTATATCATTACCTCGTGTATATAATAACCTAATTTTCGTATCATCTAATAAATACTAAGCTTTTTTATATGTACATTCATGCTGAAGTAAGGGAGATCCTGTACCGAATATAACAACAGTTACGCTTTAGGAATCGACTTATTTCAGTATAATAAAATTTCACCAGAACAAATTAATTTCTGAGGTCCCCGAAATGTTGTTATATTGGAACTTTACTGTACAATTGATATATATGTAACATGAAAAGTGTACATTTTCTTTATAAGATGTAAACATTAACATGTCCAACTTTTCAATTATATTTTACATACTGATTTTGACTCTCGAAGACAGGCTTACATACTAGTATTAATATAACGTTGCTAGACTACAGGTCTGCATATAAAAATCATTTCGGTTTACAGCAAACAACCAACGACTCCTAGAATTAAGTGACGTTGAAATTCATACCACTTGGAAACATTGGGCAATTTCAGCATTTTGATGTCTGTTTTCTCCGTGGCTATAAAAGTAATATCGCACTATCTCCAGCTATGCCAGTTTCACGATAAACTGAACGACAGACTGGTTCGATTCGGTTGAATGCCACCACTTTCCGTCAGACCTCATCATCATGTTATACCAGTATGATTATTTATACATTCTGTAAAAATGGATACCTAGCTGAATGTCCTGAACGTCCAAAGAGTTCGCCCTTAATCTTGTTGGCGCGACCTTTTGTGATCAATGAGATTTATCATTTTTCACTCACTGTTCATGGCGCAAGAGGATTTTTCTGAGCATTTTATGTATGACTGTATCTCTTTTGTTAAGTATATTAAATACACTTGCGCACATTTATTTTGCCGTTCTTCTGTGCACATTGTGATACATAAGCTAACACTTTGCAGTCACTGTCGTTAATATTGGGATTTTCTAATGAACCTAACTATACATTGCATTGGAGTAGAACACAGTCGCACTGCCAAACGTGTCAAAACGCTCCAAAAGGGCACCAAGCGATTTTAGTGGGCGCTATGCGACGTTTATCTGTCAGTTTATATTTGGGACACGGTCAAAGACGTGATGAAATGGCGTATGGCTTTTAGTGCCGGGAGTGTCCGAGGACAAGTTCGGCTCGCCAGATGCAGGTCTTTTGATTTGACACCCGTAGGTGACCTGCGCGTCGATATGAGGATGAAATGATGATGAAGACGACACATACACCCAGCCCCAGTGTCAGCGGAATTAACCAATTATGGTTAAAATTCCCGACCCTGCCGGGAATCGAACCCAGGACCCCTGTGACCAAAGGCCAGCAGGCTAACCATTTAGCCATGGAGCCGGACAAAGTCGTGATGATGGTCATCCATGGTTTTCCATTTCCATACCAGCCGCACGCTGGACTTTAAGCAAGACGTACCGAGCGATTTGGTCGTGCGGATAGCGGCGTTCATCTGTGAGCTTACATTCTGGCACATTTTATCGCTGTATAACAGAATCCAAAAGAGTGGCTACACATACTGTCCTGCTTAAGGGCATAAACCGTACCGTTCATAAACTGGAGTGTTTACCAAGGTGAAAATACGTGTTGTTTTAATTTTTTTAAATACTAGTAAAGGAATTATATTTTCAATTAATTAATTATGTAAAATAAAACTTCGGATAGAAACTTTAACTATTCAAGTTGACCAAAGCACATTAATAAACCATGCGCTCACAGTGATCCAAACCAAGCCCCATGGTGCTACAGTCCTCATGGTTCGGCACGACGAATCCCCTCGCCCAATATTCTTGCCTTTCTAGACTGAGATCGCTGTCTCAGTCAGGCAGGCACGCTACCTCTACACTATAGGGCTGACTATAGATAGGAAATATGTAAAATTCGCTTACTAAATCTAGGAAGTAACTCAAAATTATGTTTATTAATTATTAAAGATTTATCCAAGAAGGAGTTACGAGATGTTGCATGTACTGCATAAGGGAAGTATACTTTAATTATTTTGTAACATTTTATTAGATGGAATATATTCAGAATATTTCTTTGACTGAATTAAGTGCGTGTATTATTAATAATTACAATAAATGAATATTCTCTCCCCAGTTACTTGTCATCCCTGATTAGGAGAGATGAATATTCAGTTCATTCATTTTCTTACACATACACACGTAGAACCTTCATAATTAAATGTCACAACAGTATTTTGACTGTAGGAACTTGCAAAAGACACGTGGCAGACGAAGATATTACTTGCACTCTACATGAAAAAGACATCCGACTTGTCGAATACTTGTTTATGAACCCACAAAGTGGTTTTTAATACTAAAGCGGCATTTATGGCGATTGCGCAAACAAGTTAACGCTATAAATGACGGGAATGAATTGCTTTCTTGAAAAATTACACGTAGGCCAAATGGCAATAAGATATAGGAGATCATCTGTTCGAAATGTCGGAGGAGACAGTTTAAGTGTAATTGCTTGTTACTTCGTGGGCTCAACTTTAACCAGTTGTTAAATGAAGAGGAAACAGTTGTCACTGGTCTGTTCTGCTATACTAGAATTAACTAAAGTTGGCGTCTGACAGGTAAGGTTGGAGGGAGGAGCGCTGCACGAGCCATTTCACGATGTTGCCACATTCCAGCATTCCTTTCTACATGCTCTTACCCCTCGCTTCCGGCTCACTTGTTCCCTCCTTCATTCTGACCGCTGTGATCTGTTGTAGACTACCTGGCCAGGCGGTGTCGTCCCATTTGCGATCACTCTTATACAAACAATGAGGTTCTTATCAGAGATACTGGCAGGTTTGGCAACTCCCAGCAAGACGAGCTGCCCTGAAGTTTTATCTGCATGGCAACCGGAGTCGCCCCACCCTCGTTTCCATGGCAACCACACAGCCACTCCCTTTATCCCGCCTCGGCAGGCAGTAAACGGACCTCCCTCTAAGAAATGTCAGACGCCAAATCTTATTATTAGCAGTATAGTCAACAGTCGGTGTGTACGTGCTGAGTGTGGCTCATAACTGTTGACACACACAGTGTGAAGTTGTTCAAACAAGTGGCTCGCCCATACTTGTTTTACCCACCAGCATTCTCCACATACATCTTCATTTAACTCACCCTCATGACTCCACAAGTCTCTTTGGGTAGGCTTCCTACAAGTTTGAACGTGTTTTTATAAAAGGTCACGATCCCACTTTAAAATAAATCTCAAGAAAAATGCAGTCTAATATTACTTCACGGTTATCACAAAAGTCAGCGAATTCTCCATTGCATTTTACAGATGTGGGATAAATTATTTCTCCATTATGTAACATCCAAATTAACTCGGGTGAGTGGGAAATACATCTGGTTGGTTTGAGGATACTTCATTTTTAATCTTGTATTCAGCGCTTTATGCAAAGTGTGTGTTTTCTTCTCTTACATTTTCTAGCTGACCAAGAGAACTCTGCTATTTATTCTCTCCATACATATAAGATTAAACTAAGACCTAGTCTCACAGTTGACCATCCTTGTCCTCTATAACTATGCATTCTCTGGGCTTTGAGGTGGGAAGCAATTAGAAACAATCCGAGCATGATCAAGACTTTTGATGTTCACTGCTTCACTTCACAGTTGTGTTTCTGAGGGTAAGAGCACCGCGTTCCAGAAATTTCGTGTTACGGCCGGGATTATACCTCGGGAAAACTGAAAGGAACGCCGCCTCTGTGGTGTAGTGGTTAGCGTGATTAGCTGCCACCCCCGGAGGTCCGGGTTCGATTCCCGGCTCTGCCACGAAATTTGAAAAGTGGTACGAGGGCTGGAACGGGGTCCACTCAGCCTCGGGAGGTCAACTGAGTAGAGGTGGGTTCGATTCCCACCTCATCCATCCTCGAAGTGGTTTTCCGTGGTTTCCCACTTCACCTCCAGGCGAATGCCGGGATGGTACCTAACTTAAGGCCACGGCCGCTTCCTTCCCTCATCCTTGCGTATCCCTTCCAATCTTCCCATCCCCCTACAAGGCCCCTGTTCACCATACCAGGTGAGGCCGTCTGGGCGAGGTACTGGTCATACTCCCCAGTTGTATCCCCCGACCGAGAGTCTGAAGCTCCAGGACACTGCCCTTGAGGCGGTAAAGGTGGGATCCCTCGCTGAGTCCGAGGGAAAAGCCGAACCTGGAGGGTAAACAGATGATGATGATGATGATGAAAACTGAAAGGAATTCTATTATGAATTAATGCATCAAGTCACCAATCAACTAACAAACCAACTAAAATATGGAGACATTGGAAACATGGTACAAGGTTTCTGAAGACAGCATTGTAGCTGCACTAGAATGCACTGAAAATATTCAAAGTAAAAGTAACATACAGGCGTAAACGTGACAACATCACTGTTAGTATGGAGTAGTGGTTTGGCGCGAAAAGATCGTTTACGTGTCACTTAAAATACAAAGCGAGCCGGTGGTTAATGCTTCAAACGTCCAAAGTGTACCAGTGTTTGAATCCATTGGCAAGCGTACAGTAGTTGGCTAGGCTATTGTTTCCTGTGATCCACGCTGCTCGATTGGCTCACAGCGCAGCCGGCTGTAATTGAAGCCCGTGCAAATGTGAAGCACTTGGGTGAAGATACTAACTAACACATTTTTGTTACCTGTTAAACGGACCACTAACTCCAAATAGGTTTTCGACCACACATGAACTGCCAAGGTAGTAGCTGTGGCCTTAATTAAAGTACAGCCTCATCATTTCCTGTACCTGTGTGTTGTCGCCGGGCTGAATGCTTCAGACGGTTGAGGTGCTGGCCTCGTGACCCCAGCTTTGCTGGTTCGATCCTGGCTCGGTCTGTAGGTGCTCAAATACGTCAGCTACGTGTTGGTAGATTTACCGGCACGTGAAAGAACTCATGCGGGACTACGTCTCCGAAAACCGTAAACGTAGTTATTGGGACGTAAAGCAAATAACATTATTATAATATTTTGTATGTTGTTGTTGTTGTTTTTGTTGTTGTTTTGATGTTGTTGTTATCCAACCGTTGTGCGATTACTCTACGGGGTCGAGTACGAAGTGAAATGAATCTTCGTAGCGAATGTTTAGGACCGGATGTCTTTCCTGGTGTCAACCTCATCAGAAGAGCTAACGAGATGAAATGAATATCGTGATTTATAATATTATGAAGGTAGAGGATGAAACCAGGTGCTGGCCGATAGCACCAAGGGGTCTGCTCAAGGCTTAACGTCACCATCTGACGGACGAAACACCATCAAAAGCGTCATATACACTCTCTTCATATCAAGTCTGGCTCCATGGCTAAATGGTTAGCGCGCTATCCTTTGGTCCAGAGGGTCTCGGGTTCAATTCCAGTCTGGGTCGGAGATTTTAACCTTAAAACGGTTAATTCCCCTGGCTCGGAGATTGGGTGTTTGTGCTGTCTCCAACATCCCTGCAACTCACACACCACACATAACACGATCCCCCACCTCAATAACACGCAGTTACCTACACATGGCAGATGCCGTCCACCCTCATCGGAGGATCTGCCTTACAAGGGCTGCACCCGGCTAGAAATATCCACACGAAATTATAATTATAAATTATTTACTCCATATCAACACTGCGGAGAGGTTTGGAATGTAATCCACATTATTGGCACTCAGTCTAGTGATTAGAAATTGTCTACCACCTCCTCTCTTACCCTGTCAGCCAACATCCTGATGGTGAAAATGTTTTTGACGAACGAGACTCGAACGGACTAACCACGGTGTCAGACCATGGAGACTACGCCTTAAAAATCATGACCGCCAAGCGGGCAGTACTGTACCTGTATATTTTCATGACATCGTTTATGTATCAGCTCGCAATGGCTTACGAAGCACAAATGGTACGCTTACGACAGGTTTAGAAACGTTGACTTACAGGATACATCCCCCTGTGGGTGGGGGTGGTTAAAGGGTTAAAAGGGGGCTCAGGGACTCTGAACTTTGGAGCGTGGGTTGGCGACCACGGGGCCCTTAGCTGAGTCCTGGCATTGCTTCCACTTACTTGTGCCAGGATCCTCACTTTCATCTATCCTATACGACCTTCCTTGGTCAACTCTTTTCCGACCCCGTCAGTTTTAGAGCACCCGAGGCTTAGGGAGTCTTTAGTTTTGGCCATTGTCTTTATTTGGCCGATACCTTAATTTTTCGAAGCGTCGTGCCCCTTCAAATGTTTTCCCTCTGATTAGTGTTAATAGAGGATGGTTGCCCAGTTGTACTTTCTCTTAAAACAATAATCACCACCACTCTCAAGATCATGTAATAATCCGACTACTTGGCTAAATGGTTAGCATTAAATCCTCTGGTAGGGTGTGTGTGCCGTTTTCAACATTAGAATTCATCCCAGATACGAACCCATCCTCACAGACGTTCAGTTTGTCCACAGACGTCAACTGAAAAGACCTGCACCGGGCCTCTCTTGAGGGCACACACCATTAGTCAATGTAATGGTAACAAATCATTCTATTTAGAAAAAATATTAACATTCAAAGTTAGATACTTATTCAAATATTAACACGAAAAGTTGAAAATTAAATTTAAAAACTTATGATGCAGTATTTCGTTGTCCAAGTTGTTGCGTTCAGCTGTCCTGAGGCATGTTCAAAACCTGAAATAAAATACTGTTCCTCTATGTTCAGGGGCTACCTATACAAAGTAATAAACACGTGCTCGTTCACCTGGAAGGACGTGGTTTCACTTCCCCGTCAAGGAGTCGAAAAATTCAGAAACAAAATATCCAATTCCGGAGATCATATGAACCTGAGGTTCACTTAGCTTACAGCAAAAGTAAGCACCAGGATAATTCCTGAGGGGAAAGCCAACCGCTCAAACCCTCTTAGCACCGAGGTTATGGATAGTGGAAGCCACTACGTTCCACTCCTCTAAACACCTTCATGCTCTGTACGGCTTTTGTCTAGTACGTACGCTAATGCGTGCACTCGTGAAGATCCAGAATTAAATGATTCAACGTTGGCTTCCTAATCCTCTCATGATACAACACGTACCGCTCTCAATGAAGGTCTGGGGTGAGATCGCTCCTAGAACCTTAAAATTTACGGCAACGGGCGTGTCGATTGATAGTCCAAATTAGTCTGTCATTGCTTTCAGTTACATCTCGCCGTTCTTCCTGTCAGACCTGCGCTTCTCTTCATAATTACACGAGCGAGGTGACATCAGAGCGTACTGATACGGCTTATCAGTTATCTGGTAGCGAGGCTAACCGACCACACCATGCAGAGATAACCAAGTTCACATATTACGTTCACTCGCCTACTATAGGAAGCCTTGAAAGCCACACTCATATGGTTTAAATCCAACCACCGACATTCCTTGTATTCTGAATTTAATTTTGCAAATTATTTGCCACATTCCAGACCAATTATGAAATTACACCTAATTTAAAGTTCCAGAATACTGTTTTCCAGTAGTCACCAAAATAAATATATCCCACCCTTTCTTCCCCTACCCTAGTCCTTGTGAATTATGAATATAACAATTTTATCTGTTTAACATCCCTGCGCAGGTCTGAGTGGCTCAAATGGTAGAGTGATGGATTTCTGGGCCTAAGTTGGGGCATTCTATCCCGGTTCAGCCCAGTGGTATTTGAAGGTGCTCAAATACGTCAAAGTCGCTTCGGTAGATTTACCAGCAGGTAAAAGAACTCCTGAGGGACGAAATTGGGACACCTCGCTAAAAACCGTCCAAGTAGTTAGTGGTACGTAAAACTATTATTATTATTATTATTATTATTATTATTATTATTATTATTATTATTATTATTATTATTATTATTATTATTATTAACGTCCCTGTAATTGCCATACATTTTAAGAGACGCACGGGTGTCGAGATTTGTTTCACGCAATTCTTACTGTTCTAGAAGCAACGATACGTACTTAAGGAATGTTTAACGCGAAACTGTACTGACAGCGTTCTAGGTGGTAGTGAGCCTATCTTTTACCATGAGACCTCGGCTTCAATCACCGGCCAAGTCAGGGATTTTTACCTGAATCTTATGGATGGGTCGAGGTCCTGTCAGCCTGCTTGAGAACAATTGGGAAGCTGCCTGACAGTGTGATAGCGGCCCCAGTCTAGGAAGCCAAAGAATGACGGCCGAGAGGATTCTTCATGCTGACTGCGCGTCACCTCATGATCTTCAGGCCTTCGAATTAAGAAGCGGTCGACCGGGCGAGTTGACCGTGCGGTTAGGGGCGCGCAGCTGTGAGCTCGCATTCGAGAGATAGTGGGTTCGAACCCCACTGTCGGCAGCCCTGAAGATGGTTTCCCATATTCACACCAGGCAAATGCTGGGGCTGTACCTTAATTAAGGCCACGGCCGCTTCCTTCCCATTCCTAGGTCTTTCCTGTTCCATCGTCGCCATAAGACCTATCTGTGTTGGTGCGACGTAAAGCAAATTGTAAAAGAATAAAAGAAGCGGTAGCTTTGTAGGCCCTTTAGCGCTCTGTTTCTTTTCAAACTGTCCAGGAAGCGATCTTGGCTTGTTATGTACAATTCCAGCATTCTCCTGAAGTTTAATCGGCGGGATACACCACTTCTAAGTTGCTTGAAAGTAGGTTTTATATTTAACATTTTGAACTTCTACTTTAAACTTATCATACATGTTCCCAAAGTCGAGTGTGGTAAATCCCATTTCAGATCTTCAAGCCAGTCATAAATTCGTGTTAAAAGTCAGATGATGATGATCATAATAATAAATTAGAATATCCGCCATTGCATGTAGCATCTTTGAAAAGGAAATTCGCGTCGTCTCTAGGTTCAAATTCTACGTGAAATTGGTTATCATATGGCTATGGTAACAATAAAGATCCTCATGCAAAACTACAGCGGTGGGCAGTAAACGTAAATGGAGAAATACAACTACCCCAGTTCTTTGCTTCATTTCCCTGGAGCTCCTGTTGAGAAACTCTCTGATAGTCATTCATTTCTCATGCTTTTGCGTTACTTTCTCACTTGTACTTTCCCGTGGCTATCTTGGTCTAGCAGCTAGCATAGTAGCTTTCCTTTCGATCTGTTTTTTTTCTGGCTCTTTGTTGATTAGCTGAATAGAGTATTTGGTTACACACAAAAATCGTCTCCTATGTTAAAGTATGTGAGATCTAATTATGGCACAGTTGGTAAATATTTAAAGTGGCTCGAAATGAGAAAGAGAATAATTTCTGCCTTTTTTTAAAGTACCATTTCTCAGAGCAAATTTTTGACACCCTTGCGTCCCTTAGAACAGATGCCAGTTGAAAAGACGTCATACTCATATTAGTAGTATCAAGGAACCTTAAAGTTTTGCGCGAGTGCTGATATCGTGACCATATCCATATGATAAAGAGATTTACGTAGTATCTGAACCGTGCATTGTCTGAGATTCTAACCATGACTGCCTTGATAGGACGTCACGGATGATATCACTCGGCTGTCACGCTCATTTACTTTTTAAATTATCATCATCATCGTCGTCGTCATCATCATCATCTGACTTTTAATACGACTTTATGACCGGTTTGAAGATATACCGTACTCAGCTTTGGGAACATGGCTGAAAAGTTTAAAACAGAAGTTCAAGATGTTAAAAATAAAACCTACTTTCAACCAACATAGAAGTGGTGTATCTTTCTAATAAAACTCCAGACGAATGCTAGAATTGTATATAACAAGCCAACATCGCTTCCTGGACAATTTGAAGAAAACAGAGCCCTAATGGGCTATTGCACCACGGGTTTAGTTCAATCATAGAGCCTTGCTGACTAGGCGATGAAAAATTAACTGTATATAATTAGACTAAGTTGTAGGGGCTGCCTGGTCGAGGCGGTAAAGCCGTGCTCGGTTCGCCCGGAAGGACATGGGTTTGAATCCCCGTCAGGAAGCCGTAAAATTTAAGAAACGAGGTTTCCACTTCCGGATGTGCATATGGCCCTGAGCTTCACTCAGTCTGCACCAAAAATGAGTACCAGGTTAATTTCTGGGGGAAAAGGCGGCCAGGCGTAGAGCTAACCGCTCTACCCCATCACGTGCCGAGGTCAACAATGGTGGAAGTCTTTACCTTCCACTCCTTCAAGGGCCTTCATGGCCTGTACGGAGGTGACTGCTTTTTTTGCTTTAATTAAGTTGTAGGTATGTTATGTATATGATTTTTTTTACTGATTGCATTACGTCGCACCGACTCAGATAGGTCTTATGGCAACTTTACTTGTCCCGGACATCGACAGAGTACCAAGTATAAAAATCATGCCTCACAAATATGTCATGAATGAAAATTTTACGAATCAAGAACCTCGTAGAATCAAACCCTACCGGGTGAGTTGGCCGTGCGGTTAGGGGCGCGCAGCTGTGAGCAAGCATCCGGGAGAGAGTGGGTTCGAATCCCAGTGTCGACAGTTCTGAAGATGGTTTTCCGTGGTTTCCCATTTTCACACCAGGCAAATGCTGGGGCTATACCTTAATTAAGGCCACGGCCGCTTCCTTCCCATTCCTAGGCCGTTCCTGTCCCATCGTCTCCAAAAGAGCTATCTGTGTCGGTGTGACGTAAAGCAAATAGCGACGACGGACGACAGAATCAAACCCGGGCATCGAAGTCCCATCTTCCCTACTTTCATTCCCAGCAACGGCTTTGTTCGAGAACATATGGGACATGGTCCTCCCTGACGAAGAAAAGTGGGCCTGTAAAATAAATATCTTGAATGTAGGGCACGAAAGTACGAGGAATACATTAATCTAATAAATAATAAAAGTGGATTTTTACCAAGATCAAAACACAATTTTATTCACTAAGAGACCATCTATTAAAAATTCTGTACACACATGAAATGCCAATTAAGTTGCCTGCGTGGCAATTTTTTGATATGCTACACTTAACTCATCGCATGGGTGATGCCATCTAATGTCTTTATGAGTTCTTTATTCAAATTGCATTTTGACATTCCCACGTCGAAACCACTCAACATCGCCTACATTTCAGATTCACTGACAAATATTAGGGATTCTTCCCTTTCACTTTAATAATGATATCGTTTGGATATTCACACCTCATTACAATGGTACATGGCCCTGTTTAACCCTATGGACATTCACTTATTAATCGTAAAAGAAAAACATAAATTACACAAATACACTAAGTTTAATTATTAACCACTGTTGAATAATTGGCATTTCTGAGTTATCATGTTTTGAGAGTATTTAATAAGTACGTTCCACAAAAATCATCAAAATACTTAATCATGAAAATCTCGCAATCTCCTATTAATAACGGTTCCTATAATATCTAATTACAAATTACTATACTACCGAACACACATGCCTCTCCGGGGTGACAGCAGACTTATTACTAATATTTACAATGTAGACATTACTACGCTGATGAGCCTGTAACTTCAGAAATGAATCACCAAACAATTATACAAAACACAAACAATAAGATACATAATACCATGGAGCATCTCCCCTGTAAACGAAGTCATAAATACTCTCAATGCTCTCCGGAGTCCATGACTCCACGAAAGTCTTCTGGTATCGACCGAAGAACTTCGGTACCAATCGGGAATCGAACCATGCCATTCCGACTAGAGATATTAACTGAAATTCACAAACTACAAATTTATTATAATACCATAATTGGAGGAAATACATCAACTACCGGCTCATTAAACACAGAGCCTTTCGGTGATAAAGATATTTCTGCAGGTCGAGAACATCACATACTTGGAAATAGGGTCAGCAACAAGAAAACAAACTCAACGAAGGGGGCTGGAGTCTCGCCTACTTCTCACTCCACCACCCTGAGGCCATATTTATCACTCGCCTAGCGTAACACGCCCTGGCCAAGACAGTTGAACGACTGAAAAATATTACATCCGGAATGAGCGATCTACTTATTAACTAATATCGCATGTTATTCCGGGCACATTATCCTCAATGGGCATTAATCGCATGTTACTCACTTTCTTTCAATGCCTCTGCAGATTACACTACTGGCTTAGGCAAAT